>NC_084616.1:75855580-75930580 GCF_033978795.1 Nerophis ophidion
TTGAGCAAGACACTTCACCCTTGCTCCTGATGGGGCCTGGTTAGCGCCTTGCATGGCAGCTCCTGCCATCAGTGTGTGAATGTGGAAATACTGTCAAAGCGCTTTGGACTCCTTTAAAAGGGGTAGAAAAGCGCTATACAAGTACAACCATTTACCATTTTATTTAAAATGTGTTCATGTTCAATCAATCAATCAATCAATCAATCAATGTTTACTTATGTAGCCCTAAATCACTAGTGTCTCAAAGGGCTGCACAAACCATTACGACATCCTCGGTAGGCCCACATAAGGGCAAGGAAAACTCACACCCAGTGGGACGTCGGTGACAATGATGACTATGAGAACCTTGGAGAGGAGGAAAGCAAAGGATGTCGAGCGGGTCTAACATGATACTGTGAAAGTTCAATCCATACTGGATCCAACACAGTCGCGAGAGTCCAGTCCAAAGCGGATCCAACACAGCAGGGAGAGTCCCGTTCACAGCGGAGCCAGCAGGAAAACATCCCAAGCGGAGGCGGATCAGCAGTATCTCGATATTTTTAGGCCATGTCACGATACACGATATATATCTCCATATTTTGCCTTAGCAATTCTGTGTCTACATTAAAACATTCTTCTTCATACTGCATTAATATATGCTCATTTTAAACTTTCATGCAGAGAGGGAAATAAAAAATAAGTCAATTGACCAAAACTTTATTTATTAAACAGTTACTAAGCAGTGGCACAAACATTCACGTCATTTCAAAACAGAAAGTGCAAGATTGTCAGAGACATTTAAAAAAAAGCTATTAGTGCACTTTTGTGCATGATGTCACTAAGATGACATATCAAAACACTAAATTAAAGTGCACTTTTTGTACAGAACGCCACTACAATAGTTTAAAACAAATAAAGTGCACTTTTGTGCATGATGTCACACAAGATATTTCAGTAACTGTCAAATAAAAATGAGCTGCATAATAGGAAAACTGGATCGGTTCGCAGCCGAGTGTGAAGCGGCCGGAATGAGAATCAGCACCTCCAAATCCGAGTCCATGGTTCTCTCCCGGAAAAGGGTGGAGTGCCATCTCCGGGTTGGGGAGGAGACCCTGCCCCAAGTGGAGGAGTTCAAATACCTAGGAGTCTTGTTCACGAGTGAGGGAAGAGTGGATCGTGAGATCGACAGGCGGATCGGTGCGGCGTCTTCAGTAATGCGGACGTTGTACCGATCTGTTGTGGTGAAGAAGGAGCTGAGCCGGAAGGCAAAGCTCTCAATTTACCGGTCGATCTACGTTCCCATCCTCACCTATGGTCATGAGCTTTGGGTCATGACCGAAAGGATAAGATCACGGGTACAAGCGGCCAAAATGAGTTTCCTCTCCCTTAGAGATAGGGTGAGAAGCTCTGCCATCCGGGAGGAACTCAAAGTAAAGCCGCTGCTCCTCCACATCGAGAGGAGCCAGATGAGGTGGTTCGGGCATCTGGTCAGGATGCCACCCGAACGCCTCCCGAGGGAGGTGTTTAGGGCACGTCCAACCGGTAGGAGGCCACGGGGAAGACCCAGGACACGTTGGGAAGACTATGTCTCCCGGCTGGCCTGGGAACGCCTCGGGATCCCCCGGGAAGAGCTAGACGAAGGGGCTGGGGAGAGGGAAGTCTGGGCTTCCCTGCTTAGGCTGTTGCCCCCGCGACCCGAGCTCGGATAAGCGGAAGAAGATGGGATGGGATGGGAATAGGAAAACAAATAGTGTATGTCCTTCGCTATGTGGTAGGTTCCTGCAGACGTTATCGCCTTCTGTTGACTACTTTTTTTATACGGTGTTGATTTGGAAATAGTTACTTCGGCATTTTGTTGGTGTGGCACCAGCCTAGATGTTGACATGCGGAGTTTCAAGCACTCTTCATTCTCTAGCGGTTGACTTTTCAAATGATGCTACATTAGCAGTGCAACGCTTTTACTTGAAATATTACGGTTGTTTGTTCAACATATTCCCACTTGAAGCCAAACCACCGCCAGACGATGGACCCCGTGCTGTTTTTCTTTGGAATTAATTCTTCCTTCATTTGTTACCTGAATCGCACCTTCTTTCTCTCGTATTACCACTCGCACCGCTCCGCTAGCAGCACAGCTAATGTTACCCATGCCGCTACCTCTCTACTCGGCGAGAGCGTGCAGTATGTGACGTATGTAAGAAGGTGCACAACAAAGAGTGATAAAAGCCTCTTACTGCTTTTTCAAATCCTTACATGGTCTTGCCCGACCTTCCCTCTCTGAGCTGCTCCACCTCTATGCCCCCACCCGGTCCCTCAGGTCAGCTGATCAGCTGATCCTGGAGGAACCCAAATCAAAGCGCAAGCTCAGAGGGGACAGAGCCTTCTCTGTTGCGGGTCCCAAACTCTGGAACGATCTCCCTCTCCATGTGAGACAGGCCCCTTCTTTGGCTATTTTTAAGACCCTTTTTAAAACCCATTTTTATTCACTGGATTTTAACCCAGCATGAGACTTTAAACTGTTTTCAACTTTTAACTTTTTTTTTAAACTGTTTTTAACTTTTTAACTGCTCATTGTTCTTAGGGTAATTTGCATTTGCTATTTCAATGTGTTTTTTACTTCTGTTTTAAATGTTATTTTTTGTAGTCAGCCAGCGATTGTGCAAGTTCTCCCACTTAAAATGATGACAGAGGTCTGTAATTTTCATCATAGGTACACTTCAACTGTGAGAGACAGAATGTGGGGAAAACAATCATCCAGGAATTCACATTGTAGGAATTTTAAATAATTTATTTGTAAATTATGGTGGAAAATAAGTATTTGGTCAACCATTGAAAGCTCTCACTGATGGAAGGAGGTTTTGGCTCAAAATCTCACGATACATGGCCCCATTCATTCTTTCCTTAACACGGATCAATCGTCCTGTCCCCTTAGCAGAAAAACAGCCCCAAAGCATGATGTTTCCACCCCCATGCTTCACAGTAGGTGTGGTGTTCTTGGGATGCAACTCAGTATTCTTCTTCCTCCAAACACGACAAGTTGAGTTTATATCAGAAAGTTCTATTTTGGTTTCATCTGACCACATGACATCCTCCCAATCCTCTGCTGTATCATCCATGTATCCATTTTGGTATAAACTCAACTCGTCGTGTTTGGAGGAAGAATACTGAGTTGCATCCCGTTCTTCCGAGGATGTTGTAGTCGTAATGATTTGTGCAGTCCTTTGAGACATTTGTGATTTGGGGCTATATAAATAAACATTGATTGATTGATTGATTGACATGATAACATGCATGTAGTACAGATATACCTAAGTATCTTTTGGTTTCAAAAAGGTTGGTGACCCCTGCTTTAAGCATACTAAAGTCCGTGTGATAATATATACATAATTGTTCTAGTAGTCATGAAAATAAAGAAACTGCATTGAATGAGGAGAAGGTGTGTCCACACTTTTGTCCTGTGCTGTCCATTTATGAGGAGAAAATAGCACTTTTGAATACTTTTAGCTTTTCATAGTGTAAAATCTTACATTCGACGGCTTGCAAGCTTTCCAACGCGGCGGTTAAAGATACATTTCCGGGACCGCAGCACACTTCTTATACACCACTTTGCAGACTATTTCCATAGAAATGTGCAGCGAGTGAGCACGGGCCACTCTGACATTTGAAGGAGCTTTGAAAGTGCTATTAGTCAGGCTATCTGGCCGAGTGAGATAGCACTGGAATCCACGTTTCGTCCACCCGCTAAGCGTCTTCAAGGCGGGACGCCGATCGAACCCCGCCTTTCTGGCACCGGTGGGACCTCGCTGGCCGTTCTACATCACCACGCTCCTTCTTCAAAGGCTTAGATGGGAAGACGCCTTCTGCAAAACCCACAGGAGTCGTGAAAGCCTCTCACTCCAGTCGTTATTTACGAAAAGCTTTGTTTTGGCCGCCACGTACAAAGACGCCAAAATAACTTTCCATTTTGTGGCCTTTGTGCGGTATTAATGTTTTATTGTTTCCATGCACGCTAAAGCGGCAGAGTGGTGATGCATTAGTTATGACTGAGCTGTTTTATTAGGAAGTTCTGCAGAAAAATCAGCTGTCCTCGCTTCGCTACGCCAACCCCTGAGATTCTCAACACATCCACGGTGTTCTAGTCCAGAGCTGAATTACAAACCCCGTTTCCATATGAGTTGGGAAATTGTGTTAGATGTAAATATAAACAGAAAACAATGATTTGCAAATCCCTTTCAACCCATATTCAGTTGAATATGCTACAAAGACAACATATTTGATATTCAAACTAGGGGCTTCACGGTGGCAGAGGGGTTAGTGCGTCTGCCTCACAATACGAAGGTCCTGCAGTCCTGGGTTCAAATCCAGGCTCGGGATCTTTCTGTGTGGAGTTTGCATGTTCTCCCCGTGACTGCGTGGGTTCCCTCCGGGTACTCCGGCTTCCTCCCACTTCCAAAGACATGCACCTGGGGATAGGTTGATTGGCAACACTAAATGGTCCCTAGTGTGTGAATGTGAGTGTGAATGTTGTCTGTCTATCTGTGTTGGCCCTGCGATGAGGTGGCGACTTGTCCAGGGTGTACCCCGCCTTCCGCCCAATTGTAGCTGAGATAGGCGCCAGCGCCCCCCGCAACCCCAAAAGGGATGGATGGACGTTCAAACTCATAAACTTTATTATTTATTTGCAAATAATAATTAGCTTACAATTTCATGGCTGCAACACGTGCCAAAGTAGTTGGGAAAGGGCATGTTCACCACTGTGTTACATCACCTTTTCTTTTAACAACACTCAATAAACGTTTGGGGACTGAGGAAACTAATTGTTGAAGCTTTGAAAGTGGAATTCTTTCCCATTCTTGTTTTATGTAGAGCTTCAGTCCTTCAACAGTCCGGGGTCTCCGCTGTCGTATTTTACGCTTCATAATGCACCACACATTTTTGATGGGAGACAGGTCTGGACTGCAGGCGGGCCAGGAAAGTACCCGCACTCTTTTAATACGAAACCACGCTGTTGTAACACGCGGCTTGGCATTGTCTTGCTGAAATAAGCAGGGGCGTCCATGATAACGTTGCTTGGATGTCAACATATGTTGCTCCAAAATCTGTATGTACCTTTCAGCATTAATGGTGCTTTCACAGATGTGTAAGTTACCCATGCCTTGGGCACTAATACACCCCCATACCATCACAGATGCTGGCTTTTCAACTTTGCGCCTATAACAATCCGGATGGTTATTTTCCCATTTGTTTCCTTAGGACACCACGTCCAATGTTTCCAAATATAATTTGAAATGTGGACTCGCCAGTCCATATTAGGTGAGCTCAGGCCCAGCAAAGCCAGCGGCGTTCCTTGGTGTTGTTGATAAATGGGTTTTGCTTTGCATAGTAGAGCTTTAACTTGCACTTACAGATGTAGCAACCAACTGTAGTTACTGACAGTGGTTTTATGAAGTGTTCCTGAGCCCATGTGGTGATATCCTTTACACACTGATGTCTGATTTTGATGCGGTACCGCCTGAGGGATCAACGGTCCGTAATATAATCGCTTACGTTCAGTGATTTCTCCAGATTGAACTTTTTGATGATTTTACGGACCGTAGATGGTAAAATCCCTAAATTCCTTGCAATAGCTCGTTGAGAAATGTTGTTCTAAAACTGTTCGACAATTTGCTTACAAAGTGGTGACCCTTGCCCCATCCTTGTTTGTGAATTTCTTAACATTTAGTTGAAGCTGTTTTTATAGCCAATCATGGCACCCACCTGTTCCCAATTAGCCTGCACACCTGTGGGATGTTCCAAATAAGTGTTTGATGAGAATTTCTCAACTTTATCAGTATTTATTGCCACCTTTCCCAACTTCTTTGTCACGTGTTTCTAACGCCGGTTCGGCATCGTGGTACCGGGTTCGATTCCCTCGTGGATGCGTCAAACGAATAACCCAACAAAGGTAGGATCTAACAAATTTCTTAACAAAAGGTGAGCTCTGAACAAAAACACTGGAGCTAATAAAAAGGGAAACAGAAGACGCTAGCGTGAAAGCTAGGAAATATAAAGAACTAATATTTGGCATGAAGGCATAAAAAGTAAAAACAAAGATGATTAGCATGTGAGCTAAAGATGACTAGGTGGCTGAGCCAATGAGCTAGCGAGAAAAACATACCTGACGTTACGTTGCGTGAAAACAAACTAGAGTCCCAGAAAGAATAAACATAAGATAGACCTCCTTTTTAGACCAGTTGATCTGCCGCTTCTTTTCTTTTTTCTCCTATGTCCCCCCCTCCCTTGTGGAGGGGGTCCGGTCCGATGACCATGGATGAAGTACTGGCTGTCCAGAGTCGAGACCCAGGATGGACCGCTCGCCTGTGTATCGGTTGGGGACATCTCTACGCTGCTGATCCGCCTCCGCTTGAGATGGTTTCCTGTGGACGGGACTCTCGCTGCTGTCTTGGATCCACTTGGAACTGAACTCTCGCGGCTGTGTTGGAGCCACTATGGATTGAACTTTCACAGTATCATGTTGGACCCGCTCGACATCCATTGCTTTCGGTCCCCTAGAGGGGGGGGGGGTTGCCCACATCTGAGGTCCTCTCCAAGGTTTCTCATAGTCAGCATTGTCACTGGCGTCCCACTGGATGTGAATTCTCCCTGCTCACTGGGTGTGAGTTTTCCTTGCCCTTTTGTGGGTTCTTCCGAGGATGTTGTAGTCGTAATGATTTGTGCAGCCCTTTGAGACATTTGTGATTTGGGGCTATATAAATAAACATTGATTGAAGAGGCTGGCTTATAAAGGGAAGGTGATTAGCAGAGAACAGGTGTGCAGGAACCGGGAGTAACAGCTGAAACTAATAAGTAACCATGGTGATGGACGAAACGGGAAATAAACGGATCAAACGGAGAATGAGAACAAAGATGGAAAAATAAATGTGAAGATCCGAGTCACGGATCGCAACAGTTGTTGCTGCCATCAAATTCTAAAGTTAATGATTATTTGCAAAAAAAAATTTTTTAATCAGTTTGAACATCAAATATGTTGTCTTTGTAGCATATTCAACTGAATATGGTTTGAAAATGATTTGTAAATCATTGTATTCTGTTCATATTTACATCTAACACAATTTCCCAACTCATATGGAAACGGGGTTTGTAATAAAGACATCAGCCAAGGTCCATTCTTCCTCTTGAACCTCTTCCCGTCCGTTGTTCCTGAAAGAAACAACTTTGGCCGCACTCTGCAGGCTCTGGAAGCTTCCTTGCCGATGATGTTTGACCTTGTGTGTCCACCTTGGCCGTGATTGGCTGTCAAACCGCTTGCTGGTGGATCCTGGGACTTGCTAAATGTCAATCAAAGTCCCATGTGCCGTAGGTCTTAAGCTTCTTCACACCTGCGGTGCTGCACATGCTGACCAGTCAGATGACTGATTGCTGTTGCCGTGGGAACGTCAGCAAGTAAAGTGAAGGCTTCTGTTCGGACAAGACTGAACTCTGACCTTTTGGTTCTTCATTTATGAGTCCTGGTTGCATTTCTGGTGGTGAGTACAAGTCCCACCTCCAGAGGAACATTCAACACGTCACGAGTTAGGTGCTGGTCATTGAGTCCGAGTGGACCGAAATCAAATTTGGTGCGCCGCCTAAAGATTAGGCTTTTAAAACCGTTTTTAAATAGAAACACATTATATTGGCAGTGCTTGTGTAGGTTGTCGTTCCAGTTCTGTACAATAGATCCTCAAATGACAGCTGACTCGGGTGCAAATCATAACGCATCTGTTCAGTGGTATCAATCAATCAAAGTTTATTATATAGCCCTAAATCACAAGTGTCTCAAAGGGCTGCACGAGCCACAACGACGTCCAGCGTTGTGGCCCCCCACCCCACAACCCCGCCCACCTCAACCGACGCACGGTGGTAGCGGGGGGGTGTAATGTAGCCCGGAAGAGTTAGTGATGCATGGGATTCTGGGTATTTGTTATGTTGTGTTTATGTTGTGCTACGGTGCGGATATTCTCCCGAAATGTGTTCGTCATTCTTGTTTGGTGTGGGTTCACAGTGTTGCGCATATTAGTAAGAGGACTGGACTCTCGCGACTGTGTTGGATCCATTATGGATTGAACTTTCACAGTATCATGTTAGACCCGCTCGACATCCATTGCTTTCCTCCTCTCCAAGGTTCTCATAGTCATCATTGTCACCGACGTCCCACTGGGTGTGAGTTTTCCTTGCCCTTATGTGGGCCTACCGAGGATGTCGTAGTGGTTTGTGCAGCCCTTTGAGACACTAGTGATTTAGGGCTGTATAAGTAAACATTGATTGATTGATTGAAGAGTGTTTAAGTTGTTTATACGTTTATACGTGTGATCTGTATGGCTGTTGACTAAGTTTGCCTTGCAGTCACTTACGTGTCTTCTTCATCTTCTTCTTCCGCTTATCCGAGGTCGGGTCGCGGGGGCAGCAGCCTAAGCAGGGAAACCCAGACTTCCCTCTCCCCAGCCACTTCGTCTAGCTCTTCCCGGGGGATCCCGAGGCGTTCCCAGGCCAGCCGGGAGACATAGTCTTCCCAACGTGTCCTGGGTCCTCCCCGTGGCCTTCTTCCGGTTGGACGTGCCCTAAACACCTCCCTAGGGAGGCGTTCGGGTGGCATCCTGACCAGATGCCCGAACCAACTCATCTGGCTCCTCTCCATGTGGAGGAGCAGCGGCTTTACTTTGAGTTCCTCCCGGATGGCAGAGCTTCTCACCCTATCTCTAAGGGAGAGGAAACTCATTTGGGCCGCTTGTACCCGTGATCTTATCCTTTCGGTCATGACCCAAAGCTCATGACCATAGGTGAGGATGGGAACGTAGATCGACCGGTAAATTGAGAGCTTTGCCTTCCGGCTCAGCTCCTTCTTCACCACAACGGATCGATACAACGTCCGCATTACTGAAGACGCCGCACCGATCCGCCTGTCGATCTCACGATCCACTCTTCCCTCACTCGTGAACAAGACTCCTAGGTACTTGAACTCCTCCACTCGGGGCAGGGTCTCCTCCCCAACCCGGAGATGGCACTCCACCCTTTTCCGGGCGAGAACCATGGACTCGGACTTGGAGGTGCTGATTCTCATTCCGGTCGCTTCACACTCGGCTGCAAAGGTCACTTACGTGTGCCTTAGAGATGCGCGGATAGGCACTTATATCATCCCCATCTGCATCTTCAAAGTCGTCATCCACCCGCCGTCCACCCGAACCAACATTTTATCAGTACCGTACTCGCCCGCCAACCGCCCGCTGAAATACATCAGAGGTTGTCCGCCGTTACTACTCACAGAGCTATTTAAACCTGTTTCACAGAGTAATGTAGTCAATTGGAGCCGCTAACGTTCCCGCGACCATCTATTAGCATTAATCCTGATTGCCAGAATATGGGCGTGCTGTGAAGCCATTGCCTTTGACACCTTCAACAACATGTACCAACCAATTGTTGGTCCGGCAACATGTTGTGTGCAGCTTCCGCAATTACACGTTCAAGATTGAAAGGCATACTGGGTGATACAGTGTACACTGATGGTTGTGATATAAACAACTTTAACACTAATATGCGGCACGCTGTGAAAAGACTATACAGTGGGAGCGATTCAGATGTTATTAGACAAATTTACTATGATAATTCTGGAAAATCCCTTATCTGTTTATTGTGTTACTAGTGTTTTAGTGAGATTATATAATCGGACCTGTACAACCTGAAGGTCGGCCCCGCACCTTTCTTCTGCACCAGTCGACGGGTGGTGGCGATGCCCATCTCTGCCCTTCGCAAGGGACCCTCTTTGAAACATGATCTTTCGAAATGATCGCTGCATCATACACTGTACTTTGTGTGTGTGTGGTCCAATCCAATCGTGTTTGCTTGACCGCTCTGCTCCGTAGTAAAGCTTCACCGTCATCTTTCGGGAATGTAAACAATGAAACACCGGCTGTGTTTGTGTTGCTAATGGCGGCCGCAATACACCGCTTCCCACCTACAGCTTTCTTCTTTGACGTCTCCATTATTCATTGAACAAATTGCAAAAGATTCAGCAACACAGATGTCCAGAATACTGTGGAATTATGCGAGGAAAACAGACTTGGAACAAAATGTCCTCATACCGAGACCTCTCAGCAGGATTTTTCAGCGAACAATTTAAAATTGCAATTTAGTAAACTACTGTAAAAAGGCCGTATTGGCATGTTCAGATTTCATCATTGACATATAAACTATCAGACTGCGTGGTCGCTAGTAGTGGCTTTCAGTAGGCCTTTAAGTCCGAGTGAAATTGTGGAGTAGTGTACCATTTCCTATTTTAATAATGAAAATGAAGATCATTAATTTGAGTTTTTAAAGATTAAATGAGATCCTTTAATTGTTGTTTGGATGGGCAAAAGTGTTGTTGTATCAACGGGATGTTAGAGGAGTAATTACACTGCATGGTCCAAATACTCTGATAACATTGGTGTGTGTGTGTGTGTGTGTGTGTGTGTGTGTGTGTGTGTGTGTGTGTGTGCACGCGCGTTTGTGGGTGTGATTAAGTCCTACTCCGGCAGATTATCCAGAGTCTTTTCCAAGATCTGTGTATTATTTAAATGACAATAGCAGCTCAGCTTCAATTTGTGTTCCATGCATGCTGCGGAGTGCTGGCAACAATGCAATAATGCTGCCCCCACCCCGGAGGATGACGCCATTATGATTTATTTCATCTAACGTGCAGTTTGTGTGTCCATACAGTAGGTCTATGTTGTCGTGTTGGTGTGTGTGTGTGTGTGTGTGTGTTCATCTATTTTTCAGTGTGACTCTCTCTTCCCTTCCTAATGTCCCTCTTCCTTCTGGCTCCATTTTTATCGCAGAGGGTCCACCACTATAGTGTGTGTGTGTGTGTGTGTGTGTGTGTGTGTGTGTGTGTGTGTGTGTGTGTGTGTGTGTGTGTGTGTTTGTTAGGTCAGTGGGGAGAGAGGCTCCTCATAATCCGGTAATCAAACCAGCTGCCACCCCCACCCAACCCCCATCCTCACATACCTCCTTCTTCTTCCGCTTTTCTCTCTCCTTCTGTTGCTTTTGCTTATTGTGTTTTTCTGATCAAATTGTTGTCCCTCTATTTATATATTTTTTTGTATATTTTGTGTTAGGTCAAGCATCTTTCATCTACTGCTTATACTCCAGTTTCCCCCATGCACATGATTATTATATGACGTACTTATAATATATAATACTTATAATAATGATATATAATATACAATAGATGGTGAAGTGAATTATATTTGTATAGCGCTTTTTCTCTAGTGACTCAAAGCGCTTTTACATAGTGAAACCCAATATCTAAGTTACATTTAAAGCAGTGTGGGTGGCACTGGGAGCAGGTGGGTATAGTGTCTTGCCCAAGGACACAACGGCAGTGACTAGGATGGCGGATGCGGGAATCGAACCTGCAACCCTCAAATTGCTGGCACGGCCACTCTACCAACCGAGCTATACCACCCCTCTACAACAAGATAATGCTTATAATAATAATATATAATACTTATAATAATCCGTAATTATAATATATTACATATTATATTACATACACACATATTACATACATTTTATATACATATGTATGCTGTATGTATAATGTGTATATATAAGAATGTGTATGTATGTGTGTATATATGTACATATACAGTATATGTGTATATGTATATATATATATATATATATACTAGGGGTGTAACGGTACACAAAAATTTCGGTTCGGTACGTACTTCGGTTTAGAGGTCACGGTTCGGTTCATTTTCGGTACAGTAAGAAATCAAAAAAATATAAATTTTTGGGTTATTTATTTACCAAATTTGTAAACAATGGCGTTATCCTTTTAACATTGGGAACACTATAATAATTCTGTCCACGTTAATCCATATTAAACTGCCTCAAGTTGTTGCTTTGATTAAATAAAATGAAAAAAAACTTTCTTCTACATATAAAAGGTTTAACATTAAACAGTTTCAAGTCAACTCATCAAGCTTAATTTATTACAGCATTTGGGAAGCCTGTAGTTGACTTTTATTAAGTAAATGTTGTATTTTTATCAACATGTGATAGCAGGGACCCTGCTATTCAAAACTAGGCTGCTACATTACTAATGATTCATGTAACTACAGTATAGCTGAAAAATAGTACAATTGCAATAGGAGAGACTATTCATCCCTAAACACAATGGAGTTCAATGAAATAACAGACAGACAGGGCTTTGCTGCCCCTAAAACACGCACACACACACAAACACACACACACACTCACACACACACACAGAAAAATGAGCTAATGTTACGCTAAAAGCTAATTAGCCTTCATCTCCAGCCTATACTGTGAGCGAGCTGAGCTGCAGTTTAAGTTTCTAGAAGGTCAACGGGTTCACAGTGATGTTTGTAATAGTTGTGACTGGGAAGTGTTTAGTATAATTTGGGTAGAGTCCGCTCCTGCCCTGCTAGACGAATATCTGCTCGACGCTAAAGCATTGACTACATCGCTCTGAAGTCTGAATACGCACTGTTGATTGGCTGTTACATCGCTCTGAATACGCACTACTGATTGGCTTTGTATGTAACCAATCAGATGGTGTGTTGGGTGGGACAATGAGGCAGAGACAGAGGCAGAAAGCAGAGCAGCTTGTGAAGACTTCTGCTTCCGAACTTGGTGCCGAACCGAAACCCCCGTACCGAAACGGTTCGATACAAATACACGTACCGTTACACCCCTAATATATACAGTATATGTATATATATGTGTGTGTGTGTGCGTATGCATGTGTATGTATGTATTTATGTATGTATGTATACATGTACAGTACAGGCCAAAAGTTTGGACACACCTTCTCATTTCAATGCGTTTTCTTTATTTTCATGACTATTTACTTTGTAGATTGTCACTGAAGGCATCCAAACTAGGACACCTGTGAAGTGAAAACCATTTCCGGTGACTACCTCTTGACGGTCATCGAGAGAATACCAAGAGTTTGCAAAGCAGTAATCCGAACAAAAGATGGCCATTTGTAAGAAACTAGAATATAAAAAGTGTTTTCAGTTATTTCATCTTTTTGTGTTAAGTACATACATCCACATTTGTTCATTCATAGTTTTGATGTCTTCAGTGACAATCTACAATATATATATATATATATATATATATTGCAGTATTTCGTCAGCCAGCGATTGTGCAAGTTCTCCCACTTAAAATGATGACAGAGGTCTGTAATTTTCATCATAGGTACACTTCAACTGTGAGAGACAGAATGTGGGAAAAAAATCCAGGAATTCACATTGTAGGAATTTTAAAGAATTTATTAGTAAATTATGGTGGAAAATAAGTATTTGGTCAACCACTGATGGAAGGAGGTTTTGGCTCAAAATCTCACGATACATGGCCCCATTCATTCTTTCCTTAACACGGATCAATCGTCCTGTCCCCTTAGCAGAAAAACAGCCCCAAAGCATGATGTTTCCACCACCATGCTTCACAGTAGGTTTGGTGTTCTTGGGATGCAACTCAGTATTCTTCTTCCTCCAAACACGACGAGTTGAGATTATATATGTATATATATATGTGTGTGTGTGTGTGTGTGTGTTTGCACCATTATTTGATTTTTTAAAATCAACGCAAAATATTATTACTATTTTGATGAATGGTACGTTTTTAACCAGGGCTTTATTTTATAAAATACACTCTAATTTGTTTTTAACCCGCTGCAATCCAGAAAACATACCATGGTGTACTAATATGATGTGATTTTGCAGTTCTACTTTTTAGTGGCTCTTTTGATTTGACAAAGTTGTATTACAGTATATCCTCCTGAGAAAAACTGTTTTTTTGGTCTATTTCTTTTGTCAAGAGTTACACATTTGAGAGAAAACTATTCCTGGTATGCAAAACAGAAATGTCTTGGAGAGGACACTGGCCACAAGGGACAGTACTCTAAAAAATATACCTGGATGAACTTTGGAGTAGTCAGGGTTCAGCTTGTGTATTTTCTCCACTTCCTCATTATCAATCTAAAATGGATTCCTCTTTGTTTCTCCACAGATGGGGTCCACAGCATTTCCGCTCACTGCGTCCTGCGCGTCCTCATCATCACCGAGGACATGCTGGGCAGCAGCGTCACGGTCCGCCTGCAGAACATGTCCCAGGAGCACTTCCTGTCACCGCAGCTGGGTCACTTCCTGGAGGGCGTCTCAGCCGTGCTCTCGGTGCCCGTGGAGGACGTCTTCGTCTTCAACATCCAGCCGGACATGGACGCCGCTCCGGGAGGGATCCTGAACGTCAGCTTCTCTGCCGCCCTGCCGGGAGGACACTTCTTTCCTTCCGAGGCCCTGGAGGAGCAACTGTACCTGAACAGGCCACGGCTGACGTCACTCACGCAGATGGAGGTTAGTGAAAAGTTGCAGGTTTGATCCCCGATTCCGCCTCAATTTAAGTCAAATTTCTACAAGATACTACAACCCTACTTCTGTTGCATGTCTCCTTTAGTTCCTGTGGCAACATAAACCATCATGAACGAGAAGACAGTCCAAAAGCCTTACGTTTACTAAGCCAGAATGCTAAGAAGCAAGATTTACTGCACATAATCTCATCAAAATCTAAGACAAAGTCCTTAAAATTAGTTTTGATCCTTTGGCATTTGTAGTAAATTCTTCTAATTAGCAGCACTGTCACCCATGTATTTAAACCCAATTAAAACATTGGGATGTGCGGCTCATTTGGGACTAGAAATGTGTAACTTTTCTGAGCGTTGACAGTTCCATCCATCCATTTCCGTGCAGTTACCTGAGGTCGGGTCGCGGGGGCAGCAGCCTAAGCAGAGAAGCCCAGACTTCCTTCTCCCCAGCCACTTCGTCCAGCTCCTCCCGGGGGATCCCGAGGCGTTCCCAGGCTGGCCAGGAAACCTAGTCCTCCCAACTTGTCCTGGGTCTTCCCCGTGGCCTCCTGCTGGTTGGATGTGCCCCAAACACTTCCCTAGGGAGGCGTTCGGCTGGCATTCTGACCAGATGCCCGAACCACCTTATCTGGCCCCTGACGATGTGGAGGAGCAGCGGATTTACTTTGAGCTTATCCCTATCTCTAAGGGAGAGACCGGCCACCCGGCGGAGGAAACTCATTTCGGCCGCTTGTACCCGTGATCTTGTCCTTTCGGTCACAGCCCAAAGTTCATGACCATAGGTGAGGATGGGAACGTAGATCGAATGGTAAATTGAGAGCTTTTCCTTCCGGCTCAGCTCCTTCTTCACCACAACGGATCGATACAGAGTTCGCATTACTGAAGTCGCTGCACCAATACGCCTGTCGATCCCACGATCCACTCTTCCCTCTCTCGTAAACAAGACTCTTAGGTACTTGAACTCCTCCACTTCGGGCAAGATCTCCTCCCCAACCCAGAGATGGCACACAAGAACCATTGGGTCGGACTTGGAGGTGCTGATTCCCGTCCCAGTCGCTTCACAGTCAGCTGCGAACCAATCCAGTAAGAGCTGAAGATCTTGGCCAGATGAAGCCATCAGGACCACATCCTCTGCAAAAAGCAGAGACCTAATCCTGCGGTCACCAAACCGAATCCCCTCAACACCCTGACTGCACCGAGAATTTCTGTCTATAAAAGTTATGAACAGAATGGGTGACAAAGGACAGCCTTGGCGGAGTCCAACCCTCACTGGAAATGTGTTCGACTTACTGCCAGCAATGCGGACCAAGTTCTGACACTGATCATACAGGGAGCGGACCGCCACAATAAGACAGTCCGGTACCCCATACTCTCTGAGCACTCCCCACAGGACTTCCCGAGGGACACAGTCGAAAGCCTTCTCCAAGTCCACAAAGCACATGTAGACCTGTTGGGCAAACTCCCATGGACCCTTAAGGACTCTGCCGAGAGTATAGAGCTGGTCTACCGTTTAAAAATTTGACCGCTGATATCGGTAGAGTACTTTTCATTTTCCAAACTGGTGCACTGCAGCAAGTATCATTAAAGGGGAACATTATCACAATTTCAAAAGGGTTAAAAACAATAAAAATTAGTTCCCATTGGCTTGTTTTATTTTTTTATGTTTTTTTCAAAATTTTACCGGTACCGGAATATCCCTAAAAAAAGCTTTAAAGTACTTGATTTTCGCTATTTGCGATGCGACTATCCATTTCCCTGTGACGTCACACAGTGCTGCCAATGTAAACAAACAATGGGAATACCACAGCAAGATATAGCGACATTAGCTCGGATTCAGACTCGGATTTCAGCGGCTTAAGCGATTCAACAGATTACGCATGTATTGAAACAGATGGTTGGAGTATGAAAGTATTGAAGAAGAAACTGAAGCTATTGAGCAGAATAGCTATTGACGCTATTCATAGCCATAGCATGGCCGAATAGCTGCGTTAGCATCGCCGGTAAAATGTGCGGACCAAACGATCAGGACTTTCGCATCTTGTGACACTGGAGCAACTTAAATCCGTCGATTGCTAAGTGTTTGTTTCGCATTAAATGTGGGTGGAAGGAAACGTAATATAGTTGCAAATGCATCTGCAGGTTATCAATACATAAAAAAAATAATAATAATGGATTAGATTTATATCGTGCTTTTCTATTGTTAGATACTCAAAGCGCTCACAGAGAAGTGGGAACCCATCATTCATTCACACCTGGTGGTGGTAAGCTACATCTGTAGCCACAGCTGCCCTGGGGTAGACTGACGGAAGCGTGGCTGCCAGTTTGCGCCTACGGCCCCTCCGACCACCACCAATCATTCATTCATTCACCAGTGTGAGCGGCACCGGGGGAAAAGGGTGAAGTTTCTGTGCCATGTCTGCTTTAGCACCGCCGGTAATTAGCATGTTAGCATCGATTAGCGTAGCATGTTAGCATCGATTAGCTGGCAGTCAACATAAAAAAAACTCACCTTTGTGATTTTGTTGACTATCGTTGCAAATGCATTTGCAGGTTATCCATACATCTCTGTGCCATATCTGGTTTAGCACCGCCGGTAAATAGCATGTTAGCATCGATTAGCGTAGCATGTTAGCATCGATTGGCTAGCAGTCACACCGCGACCAAATATGTCTGATTAGCACATAAGTCAACATCAACAAAACTCACCTTTGTGATTTAGTTGACTTTATCGTTGCAAATGCACCTGCAGGTTATCCATACATCTCTGTGCCATGTCTGTCATCGCCGGTAAAATGTGAAGACACTCTGGCACATTCAATGGGGGTCTGGCGGCAGATTTCTTGCCAGTGGTGCAACTTGAATCCCTCCCTGTTAGTGTTGTTACACCCTCCGACAACACACCCACGAGGCATGATGTCTCCAAGGTTCCAAAAAATAGTCGAAAAAACGGAAAATAACAGAGCTGAGACCTGTGGGGAGTGCTCAGAGAGTATGGGGTATCGGACTGTCTTATTGTGGCGGTCCGCTCCCTGTATGATCAGTGTCAGAGCTTTTTCCAGTGAGGGTTGGACTCCGCCAAGGCTGTCCTTTGTCACCCATTCTGTTCATAACTTTTATGGACAGAATTTCTAGGCGCAGTCAAGGCGTTGAGGGGTTCCGGTTTGGTGACTGCAGGATTAGGTCTCTGCTTTTTGCAGATGATGTGGTCCTGATGGCTTCATCTGACCGGGATCTTCAGCTCTCACTGGATCGGTTTGCAGCCGAGTGTGAAGCAACCGGAATGAGAATCAGCACCTCCAAGTCCGAGTCCATGGTTCTCGCCCGGAATAGGGTGGAGTGCCATCTCCGGGTTGGGTAGGAGACCCTGCCCCAAGTGGAGGAGTTCAAGTACCTAGGAGTCTTGTTCACGAGTGAGCGAAGAGTGGATCGTGAGATCGACAGGCGGATTGTGTGGCGTCTTCAGTAATGCGGACGTTGTATCGATCCGTTGTGAGGAAGAAGGAGCTGAGCCGGAAGGCAAAGCTCTCAATTTACCGGTCGATCTACGTTCCCATCCTCACCTATGGTCATGAGCTTTGGGTCATGACCGAAAGGATAAGATCACGGGTACAAGCGGCCGAAATGAGTTTCCTCTCCCTTAGAGATAGGGTGAGAAGCTCTGTCATCCGGGAGGAACTCAAAGTAAAGCCGCTGCTCCTCCACATGGAGAGGAGCCAGATGAGGTGGTTCGGGCATCTGGTCAGGATGCCACCCGAACGCCTCCCTAGGGAGGTGTTTAGGGCACGTCCAACCGGTAGGAGGCCACGGGGAAGACCCAGGACACGTTGGGAAGACTATGTCTCCCGGCTGGCCTGGGAACGCCTCGGGATCCCCAGGGTAGAGCAAGACGAAGTGGCTGGGGAGAGGGAAGTCTGGGTTTCCCTGCTTAGGCTGTTGCCCCCACGACCCGACCTCGGATAAGCGGAAGAAGATGGATGGATGGACTATCATTATTTATTATTAACGGCGTATTCCCTCCCCTGTCCTCTCAGGTCCTCCCATTCGACGACAACGTGTGTCTCCGCGAGCCCTGCCAGAACTACATGAAGTGCATCTCGGTGCTGCGCTTCAATAGCTCCGCCCCCTTCATCTCCTCGCCCTCCATCCTGTTCCGGCCCATCCACCCCATCGCCGGCCTACGTTGCCGCTGCCCGCTGGGCTTCACTGGCGACTACTGCGAGACGGAGATCAACCTTTGCTACTCCAACCCCTGCCTCAACGGAGGGGTGTGCGCCCGGAAAGAGGGAGGGTACACGTGTATCTGCCGGGAGGACTACACGGGTGAGTGGTGATGCAAACACATACAGTCGTGGTCAAAAGTTGACATACACTGGTAAAGAACATAATGTCATGGCTGTCTTGAGTTTCCAGTCATTTCTACAACTCTAGCACATACGCTATATTGTCAAAAGTATTTAGCCACACATCCAAATGATGAGATATCAGGTGCCCTAATAACTGGGCTCGGTCTATAAAACCAAGCACTTAGGCATGGAGACTGTTTCTACAAACATTTGTGAAAGAATGGGCCGCTCTCAGTGATTTCCAGCGTGGAACTGTCATAGGATGCCACCTGTGCAACAAATCCAGTCCTAAATATTCCGAAGTCAACTTTATTATAAGAAAAGTGAAGAGTTTGGGAACAACAGCAACTCAGCCATAAGTTGTAGGCCACGTAAACTGACAGAGAGGGGTCAGCGGATGCTGAAACGCATAGTGCAAAGACTTTCTGCACAGTCAGTTGTTACGCAGCTCTAAACTTCTTGTGACCTTAGAATTAGCCCACGTACAGTACGCAGAGTGCGTCATGGAATGGGTTTCCATGGCCGGGCAGCACCATCTAAGCCAGTGCTCCCCAACCACCGGTACCGGGCCGTGGCCCGATTGGTACCGGGCCGCAGAAATGTTTTAAAATAATTTTTATTAAAAAAAAATAATAATAAAATATATATATATATATATATATATATATATATATATATATATATTTTTTTTTTTTTTTAATTAAATCAACATTTAAAACACAATATACACTTACAATTAGTGCACCAACCACAAAAACCTCCCTTTTTCATTGACAAAAACATCCCTTTTTCATGACAAAGAAAAAAAAAAAATATATATATATATATATCTTGATTGGATTATTCAGAGAATAGTGCTCGATACTGTGGTAGAGCGCAATATGTAGGTGTGGGAAAAATCACAAGACTACTTTGTCTCTACAGAACTGTTTCATGAGGGGTTCCCTCAATCATCAGGAGATCTCCTGATGATTGAGGGAACCCCTCATGAAACTGTTCTGTAGAGACGAAGTAGTCTTGTGATTTTTCCCACACCTATATATATATATTTTTTTTTCAATTAAATCAACATTAAAAACACAATATACACTTACAATTAGTGCACCAACCACAAAAACATCCCTTTTTCATGACAAAGAAAAAAAAAAAATATATATATATATTTGTTTTTATTTTTTTATTAAATCAACATAAAAAACACAATATACACTTACAATTAGTGCACCAACCACAAAAACCTCCCTTTTTCATGACAAAAAAAAAAAAAAAAAAAAATAAAAAATATATATATATATATATATATATATATATATATATTTGTTTTTATTTTTTTATTAAATCAACATTAAAAACACAATATACACTTACAATTAGTGCACCAACCACAAAAACATCCCTTTTTCATGACAAAGAAAAAAAAAAAAAATATATATATATATATATTTTTTTTTTTTTTATTAAATCAACATTAAAAACACAATATACACTTACAATTAGTGCACCAACCACAAAAACCTCCCTTTTTCATGACAAATGACAGGACCCCACCCCCCCGTTGACCGGTCCGCGGATACAAAAAGTTTGGGGACCACTGCTCTAAGGCATACATCACCAAGTCCAATGCTAAGTGTGGGACGCAGTGGTGTAAAGCAGTGGTCCCCAACCTTTTTGTAGCTGCGGACCGGTCAACGCTTGATAATTTGTCCCGCGCCCCGGCAGGGGGGGGGGATATTTTTTTTTTTTTGTCATGAAAAAATGATTTTTTTTCGGGTTGGTGCACTAATTGTTTTTTATGTTGATTTAATAAAAAAAAAAAAAAAAAAAAAAAAATTAAAATTCTTCTGCGGCCCGGTGGTTGGGGACCACTGGTGTAAAACACGTCGTCACCGGACTCTCCTTCTCTGGACTGATGAATCAACCATTTCCATCGGGCAATCTGATGGACGAGTCTGGGTTTGGAAGTTGCCAGGAGAACGGTCCATTTCGGACTGCATTGTGCCGAGTGTGACTTTCGGTGGAGGAGGAATTATGGTGTGGGGTCGGTTTTTCAGGAGTTGGGCTCGGCCCCTTAGTTCCAGTGAAAGGAACTTTGAATGCTCCAGGATACCAAAACATTTTGGACAATTCCATGGGCTGGCACTTCAAGTTCATATGTGAGTGAAGGCAGGTGGCCAAATACTTTTGGCAATATAGTGACAAAAAACATTCATGAAGTTTGGTTCTTTGATGAATTTATTATGGGACTACTGAAAAATGTGACCAAATCTGCTGGGTCAAAATTATACACACATCCATCCATCCATTTTCTACCGCTTATTCCCTTTTGGGGTCGCGGGGGGCGCTGGCGCCTATCTCAGCTACAATTGGGCGGAAGGCGGGGTACACCCTGGACAAGTCGCCACCTCATCACAGGGCCAACACAGACAGACAGACAACATTCACACTCACATTCACACACTAGACAGCAATGTTAAAAATACATCAAGTTGGCAGTGCGCTGGATAATCAGGGGCGCCCTGTAGTCCGGATAATAAGGTAAATGCTTCATCCAGATTTGGTTTGAGATAGAAATTCTGGAAGAATACCTTTTAGGGATGTCCGATAATGGCTTTTTTGCCGATATCCGATATTGTCCAACTCTTAATTACAGATACCGATATCAACTGATATACAGTCTTGGAATTAACAAATTATTATGCTTAATTTTGTTTTGATGCCCCGCTGGATGCATTAAACAAGGTTTTCCAAAATAAATCAACTCAAGTTATGTAAAAAAATGCCAACATGGCACTGCCATATTTATTATTGAAGTCACAAAGTGCATTATTTATTTTTAACATGCCTCAAAACAGCAGCTTGGAATTTGGGACAGCATGAGGAGGTTGAGGTGAGGGGTATCGGGGGAGGGGGGTGCATACTGTAGGGTACCGGTAAAGTTAGTGCTGCAAGGGATTCCGGTGTCAAGCCAAATAAGTGCTCGCTGCGAAATAAGTGCCCAAGCGTGTTGGGGCATATATTTAGCGCCTTAAGAGCGAAATATATGCCCACCCTATTGTATAAAGTGTGTATGGGACGGCTTGCGAAATAATTGCCCCTATGGATTTGCTGATATTGTTAGCTAAAAGACAAACCGTATCATACCAAAGTTACTGTGATATATATTGTCTTAGGCTATTAAATATGGACAAACAGCAGGATGAAACAAATAAAATCAGTAGTTTTAATTTTGGTGAGTTAAGCTTTTAAAAATAGTGGACATTCTCTCTCTCTCTCGCTACACACATGTTGGTTTGACAATGCCAAAAAACTGCCCGGCGCACCTGGGCACTTATTTCGGCTGGGCACAAATTTGGCTTGACACCGGGTATTTGTTCTGTTGAGTTTATGTTGTGTTACGATGCGGATGATCTTTCGAAATGTATTTTGTCATTCTTGTTTAGTGTGGGTTCACAGTGTGGCGCATATTTTTAACAGTGTTAAAGTTGTTTATACGGCCACCCTCAGTGTGACCTGTATGGCTGTTGACCAAGTATGGGTTGCATTTGCTTGTGCGTGTGAAAACCCGTAGATTTTTAAGGTTTATTGGCGCTCTGTACTTAATCCTACGTCTGTCGTTTTAAAAAGTCATACATTTTACTTTTTGAAACCGATGCCGATACCATTACATTTGAAAGCATTTATCGGCCGATGATATCAGACATCTCTAATACTTTTTCTTTCTCTTTTGAGACAATAGACTCACTCAAGATGGACTCGACAATGGCTGTTTTGAAGCCCCTTTTTTTTGAAAAGTGGGGCAGCCCGTGACCCTGGCTGTTGCCAGCGCGGAGGTGTAAAAATAGAGCGATACAGGGACGAGGCCGAGCGAACACAAAAGGGATCAAAAGTAGAGCGGGGAAGGATACATTTACCGAGGATGTTGTATGGGGTTGGCACTGCAGGGGAAATGGGATGAGTGATGTCCTCGATTGGAGCGAAGGAAATCCACTGGCTTCTGGGTGGTTGGTGTGTGTGTGTGTGTGTGTGTGTGTGTGTGTGTGTGTGTGTGTGTGTGTGTGTGTGTGTGTGTGTGTGTGTGTGTGTGTGTGTGTCTTTCCTCAAAGCCTGCGGCCAAAGAGGCGGAGCACGAACAAACGGGGCAATTACGGTGGCAGAGGGGTTAGTGCGTCTGCCTCACAATACGAAGCTCCTGCAGTCCTGGGTTCAAATCCAGGCTCGGGATCTTTCTGTGTGGAGTTTGCATGTTCTCCCCGTGAATGCGTGGGTTCCCTCCGGGTATGAGGTAGCGACTTGTCCAGGGTGTACCCCGCCTTCCGCCCGATTGTAGCTGAGATAGGCGCCAGCGCCCCCCGCAACCCCGAAAGGGAATAAGCGGTAGAAAATGGATGGATGGGATGGGATGAAATCTCCAGACCAGCGTGCTTACTCATTTATTCACACAACAATTCTCACTACCAGAAAAACTTTTTTTTTTTTAATCCTTTATGCCTCTGGACTTTCAGTTCACTTGTTTTCATTTTTTTATTTTTTTTTTAGCCTGTTTTAAATGTATTGATTGCATGTTTCTGCTGAACTCAGCGAAAGTGAACACCCCGAACCTCCAGCATGCACCGATAATGGCTTTTTTGCCGATATTCCGATATTGTCCAACTCTCAATTACCGATTCCGATATCAACCGATACTGATAAATACAGTCTTGGAATTAACACATTATTACAGATGTCGATAAATGCTACAAATTGTAATATCGGAAATTATCATAATCGGTTTCAAAATAATCGGTATCGGTTTCAAAAAGTAAAATGTATGTCTTTTTAAAACGCCGCTATGTACACGGACGTAGGGAGAAGTACAGAGCGGCAACAAACCTTAAAGGCACTGCCTTCTCGTGCCGGCCCACACCCAGATTCTTTACCGAGTCGCCTTGTTTAATTGTTTGGTTGTCAAATGTTAGAGTTGTATTATTAAATAGAGGTCGGTGTCTAGCAGGACCGATAATCAGCATTTCCGTTTTTTTGGCGTTGAGTTGCAAAAAGTTAGCGCTCATCCATTGTTTAATTTCATTAAGACACGCCTCCAGCTGACTACAATCCGGCGTGTTGGTCAGCTTTAGGGGCATGTAGCATAGCAGTGAAAGCTAACACCGTATTTGCGTATGGTGTCACCTAGCGGCAGCATGTAGATGCTGAAGAGTGCAGGGCCAAGGACCGAATCCTGGGGAACTCCACACGTTACCTTAACGTAGTCCGAGGTCACATTGTTATGGGAGACACACTGCATCCTATCAGTAAGATAAGAGTTAAACCAAGACAGGGCTAAGTCTGACATACCAATTCGTGTTTTGATACGTTCTAATAAAATATTATGATCGACGGTATCGAAAGCAGCGCTAAGACCGAGGAGCAGCAACATAGATGACTCATCAGAGTCCATCGTTAGCAATAGATCATTAGTCATTTTTGCGAGGGCTGTCTCCGTGGAGTGATTTGCCCTGAAACCGGATTGAAAGGTTTGACATAGATTGTTAGACGCTAAGTGTTCATTTAACTGCTCCGCAACAATTTTTTCGAGGATTTTTGAAATAAAGGGAAGGTGAGACACCGGTCGGTAGTTTACCATGAGGTCAGGATCGAGGTTAGGTCTTTTAAGAAGAGAATGAAGAACCGCTTTTTTGAATGCTAGGGGAACAGTGCCCGGAGAAAGTGATAAGTTTATAATATTTAGCACTTGATTGATTGATTGATTGATTGACATAATAACTACGGCTTTTCACACACACAAGTGAATGCAATCATACTTGGTCAACAGCCATACTTGTCACACTGAGGGTGGCCGTATAAACAACTTGAACACTGTTACAAATATGCGCCACACTGTGACCCCACACCAAACAAGAATGACAAACACATTTCGGGAGAACATCCGCACGGTAACACAATATAAACACAAAATAATCTAGTACCCATAACCCCTTGCAGCATTGATTCTTCCGGTACGCTACATTATACACCCCCCACCCTAACTCCGCCCACCTCAACCTCCTCATGCTCCCTCAGGGAGAGCATGTCCCAAATTCCTAATTGCAGTTTTTAGGCATGTTAAAAAAAATAATCCACTTAGTGACTTCAATAATAAATATGGCAGTGCCATGTTGGCATTTTTTTTGCCATAACTTGAGTTGATTTATTTTGGAAAACCTTGTTACATTGTTTAATGCATCCAGCGGTGCATCACAACAAAATTAGGCATAATAATGTGTTCATTCCACGACTGTATATATCGGTATCGGTTGATATCGGAATCAGTAATTAAGAGTTGGACAATATCGGGATATCGGCAAAAAAGCCATTATTGGACATCTCTAACGCATCCAGCGGGGCATCACAACAAAATTAGGCATAATAATGTTTAGAGATATCCGATATTCCGATATTGTCCAAATCTTAATTACCGATTCCGATATCAACCGATAGTGTTAAAGTTGTTCATACGGCCACCCTCAGTGTGACCTGTATGGCTGTTGACCAAGTATGCCTTGCAGCAATTAACGTATGTCAGAGCCTTTTTGACCCGTTTCACAAAATAATGAAAACAATGGGAGCCACAAAACTCTTTTGAAATGTGAAATGAATTAACACTGTTAGGGTTAGGGTTGAGTTGCGTTTATACCAAAAAGTTTTATTTTGGTTTCATCTGACCACATGACATTCTCCCAATCCTCTGCTGTATCATCCATGTATCCATTTTGGTATAAACTCAACTCGTCGTGTTTGGAGGAAGAAGAATACTGAGTTGCATCCCAAGAACACCAGACCTACTGTGAAGCATGGGGGTGGAAACATCATGTTTTGGGGCTGTTTTTCTGCCAAGGGGACAGGACGATTGATGAAAATTACAGACCTCTGTCATCATTTTAAGTGGGAGAACTTGCACAATCGGTGGCTGACTAAATATTATTTTGCCCCACTGTAGTACAGTTACGGGATTTCCTGTGTTTTAGTTTTCCATGCAACAGCTACCAGCAAGCAGTAGAACTCTGCAATCGGGAAGAGCCTCTCAGGATACAGCGATTAGCCGCCTAACATTAATTGATGACAGAACAGCTCGTTTATGCATGCGGGAAAAGTCGCGGATTAAGCAAATTGGGAGATTTGGGGCTCATTATGCATTTCTTTAGGCGCTGTGGAGGAGAGAAAAGGCTTTAAAAGGGAGCAAGACCTACAGAGGGAAGATGGAGGGATGCTGCTTGGAGTATATTGGCCTCCAGGGATGTACCATGTGTTGTGGAGGAGGAGGTTGGGGGCGAGGCGGAGCAAACTAAGATGCCGAGGGGTGGTTGAAGAATATGCCGGCTTTGATGAATAAAACATCCGCATGAATGAAGAGAAGGCGTGTATACATAAAGCATGCAGGAGGAAGAAGGGATGATGATGAACAGGAAGGTAAGATGAGGAAGGAAGCAGCAATAGGCAATGGAGGTAAAAAGTTTCTTCACGTGAAAGTTTCACAACTTCCACGAATGAGTGGGCGACACAATTAGAATATTGTCGTACTTTATTAGTATCAGAAAGTTAAGTTGACTTGCAGAAAGCAAGATGAAAAACAAAATGAGTCATTGCTGTAATGCAGTCATTTAAGGCTTTACTTTACTAATAAAGTACGATAAAGATGTTCGATTATTTGACATCGAATCGACACTGAGGTTTTAGTTTGTTCGAAAAACTGTGAAGTGAAGTGAATTATATTTATATAGCGCTTTTCTCTCGTGACTCAAAGCGCTTTACATAGTGGAACCCGATATCTAAGTTACATTTAAAGCAGTGTGGGTGGCACTGGGAGCAGGTGGGTAAAGTGTCTTGCCCAAGGACACAACGGCAGTGACTAGGATGGCGGAAGCGGGAATCGAACCTGCAACCCTCAAGTTGCTGGCACGGCCACTCTACCAACCGAGCTATGCCGCCCCAGTGCGAAAAAGTAACCACAAAAGGTCTCCGCCTGCATTTGAGTGGCAGACATGTTTGCCAATAAGAATTGTTGAGCCTTTGTTTTTACTTCATTATTGTTATTTATTTTCCATCGTATTTAATTGAATTATGTTTGTTTATTTATTTGGGATAACAAAGTAATTTACCTTCCAATTACAGTACAACAGAAAACTATTCTACAGTTGTCAGGTTTAAACACTGATGACATTTATTAAACAGACAAGAAGCAAGGAATCATGCTGGGACAGAGTTCAATTTGGCTCAATGAGGAGACACAGTTTTGGGCTGTGTTCTAGTTACAGATCCAAACTACGTTCTAAAAGTCCAGCCTGCGTGCTTCCTCTATTTAAATGATAAAATAAATGATAAATGAGTTGTACTTGTATAGGGCTCTTCTACCTTCAAGGTACTCAAAGCGCTTTGACACTACTTCCACATTTACCCATTCACACACACATTCACACACTGATGGAGGGAGCTGCCATGCAAGGCGCTAACCAGCACCCATCAGGAGCAAGGGTGAAGTGTCTTGCTCAGGACACAACGGTCGTGACGAGGTTGGTACTAGGTGGGGATTGAACCAAGGACCCTCGGGTTGCGCACGGCCATTCTCCCACTGCGCCACGCCGTCCCTATTTATGTGGGAAGTCCTTGTTTACATCACTGAAGCTCTCGCTGAGGGAAGGGGGTAATCTCGACAACTCCAGTTAGACACAATTAATGATTATACAAAAATGCAAATGTGTTGACGCTGGTGATATAGCCTTGTCTCTGCTCTGTCTGCGGGAATCGAACCTGCAACCCTCAAGTTGCTGCCACGGCCGCTCTACCAACCGAGCTATGCCACCCCAGTGCGAAAAAGGAACCACAAAAGGTCGAGATTTATATTCTCCGCCAGCATTTGAGTGGCAGACATGTTTGCCAATAAGAATTGTTGAGCCTTTGTTTTTACTTCATTATTGTTATTTATTTTCCATCGTATTTAATTGAATTGTTTGTTTATTTATTTGGGATAACAAAGTAATTTACCTTCCAATTACAGTACAACAGAAAACTATTCTACAGTTGTCAGGTTTAAACACTGATGACATTTATTAAACAGACAAGAAGCAAGGAATCATGCAGAGACAGAGTTCAATTTGGCTCAATGAGGAGACACAGTTTTGGGCTGTGTTCTAGTTACAGATCCAAACTACGTTCTAAAAGTCTAGCCTGCGTGCTTCCTCTATTTATGTGGGAAGTCCTTGTTTACATCACTGAAGCTCTCGCTGAGGGAAGGGGGTAATCTCGACAACTCCAACTACATGACCATAGTAACTATTATATCATGCAAAAGCGCAGATTCCAACCATTGAAATACTTTGTATTGTTCAAGACTTCCGGTCATTAGAAAACATCTCTGCACTTCATGATGGCAGCTACACTTTCCATCTGTGTCATCGGATTTGCGGCCTCATGTTTTGGACACTCTGGTGAAGAGAGGGGCGGAGCTTTCTACCGATCACCACCTGGTGGTGAGTTGGCTGCGATGGTGGGGGAGGATGCCGGACAGACCTGGGAGGTCTGCTGGGAACGTCTGGCAGAGTCTGCTGTCAGAGAGAGTTTCAATTCACACCTCCGGAAGAAATTTGAACATTTCACGAGGGAGGTGCTGGACATTGAGTCCGAGTGGACCATGTTCCGCACCTCTATTGTCGAGGCGGCTGATTGGAGCTGCGGCCGCAAAGTAGTTTGTGCCTGTCGTGGCGGTAACCCTAGACCCCGTTGGTGGACACCAGCGGTGAGGGATGCCGTCAAGCTGAAGGAGTCCTAACGGGTTCTTTTGGCTCATAAGACTCTGGAGGCAGTGGACAGGTACCGACAGACCAAGCGGTGAGAAGCCTCAGCGGTCGCAGAGGGAAAAACTCAGACATGGGAGGACTTCGGGGAAGGCATGGAAAACAACTTCTGGACGGCTTCGAAGCGATTCTGGACCACCGTCCGCCGCCTCAGGAAGGGGAAGCAGTGCACTGTCAACACCGTGTATGGTGCGGATGGTGTTCTGCTGACCTCGACTGTGGATGTTGTGGATAGGTGGAAGGAATACTTCGAAGACCTCCTCAATCCCACCAACACGTCTACCTATGAGGAAGCAGTGCCTGGGGAATCTGTGGTGGACTCTCCTATTTCTGGGGCTGAGGTAGTTAAAAAGCTCCTCGGTGGCAAGGCCCCGGGGGTGGATGAGAGCCGCCCGGAGTTCCTTAAGGCTCTGGATGCTGTGGGGCTGTCTTGGTTGACAAGACTCTGCAGCATCGCGTGGACATCGGGGGTGATACCTCTGGATTGGCAGACCGGGGTGGTGGTCGCTCTCTTTAAGAAGGGGGACCGGAGGGTGTGTTGCAACTATCGTGTGATCACACTCCTCAGCCTTCCCGGTAAGGTTTATTCAGGTGTACTGGAGAAAAGGCTATGCCGGATAGTTGAACCTCGGATTCAGGAGGAACAGTGTGGTTTTCGTCCTGGTCGTGGAACTGTGGACCAGCTCTATACTCTGGGCAGGGTCTTTGAGGGTGCATGGGAGTTTGCCCAACCAGTCTACATGTGCTTTGTGGACTTGGAGAAGGCATTGGACCGTGTCCCTCGGGAAGTCCTGTGGGGAGTGCTCAGAGAGTATGAGGGACCGGACTGTCTGATTGTGGCGGTCCGCTCCCTGTACGATCAGTGTCAGAGCTTGGTCCGCATTGCCGGCAGTAAGTCGGACATGTTTCCAGTGAGGGTTGGACTTTGTCACCGATTCTGTTCATAACTTTTATGGACAGAATTTCTTGGCGCAGTCAAAGCGTTGGGGGGTTCCGGTTTGTTGGCTACAGGATGATGTGGTCCTGATGGCTTCATCTGGCCGGGATCATCAGTTCTCACTGGATCGGTTCGCAGACGAGTGTGAAGCGACCGGAATGAGAATCAGCACCTCCAAGTCCGAGTCCATGGCTCTCACCCGGAAAAGGGTGGAATGCCATCTCCGGGTTGGGGAGGAGACCCTGCCCCAAGTGGAGGAGTTCAAGTACCTAGGAGTCTTTTTCACGAGTGAGGGAAGAGTGGATCATTAGATCGACAGGCGGATCGGTGCGGCATCTTCAGTAATGCGGACGCTGTATCGATCCGTAGAAGGAGCTGAGCCGGAAGGCAAAGCTCTCAATTTACTGCTCGATCTACGTTCCCATCCTCACCTATGGTCATGAGCTTTGGGTCATGACCGAAAGGACAAGATCACGGGTACAAGCGGCCGAAATGAGTTTCCTCTCCCTTAGAGATAGGGTGAGAAGCTCTGCCATCCGGGAGGAACTCAAAGTAAAGCCGCTGCTCCTCCACATGGAGAGGAGCCAGATGAGGTGGTTCAGGCATCTGGTCAGGATGCCACCCGAACGCCTCCCTAGGGAGGTGTTTAGGGCACGTCCAACCGGTAGGAGGCCACGGGGAAGACCCAGGACACGTTGGGAAGACTATGTCTCCCGGCTGGCCTGGGAACGCCTCGGGATCCCCCGGGAAGAGCTGGACGAAGATCTTAAAGATCTAAAATAATTATTTGGGAATTTCGGGCGGACATAATTGAAAAGCTTTACAGGCCAGTCTGCCTTATACCTACTACATTTTCCTTGTACAAGCTGAATTCCATTACCTCATTACCACATGTTTTCTTCCACTATGATGTGACTTGCATTTCTGTCAGAGTACCGCCATTAGCTGGTTGTTGCTTCACGGAATCACTCGGCGTGGTAAATGTCAATCATTCTCTAAGCACCACTTATGATGTCACCACAGAGTTAATTAATCATTAGCCCCTTCTGTCATGAGCTTTTCCTGAAATGTTTACACTATTCCTGGTAATGTGTGGATGGGTCCATCGCAGAGGAACATTTTCGCCACATCAAGTGTGTGTGAGACAATCATTGGTACTTTAACTCAGTGGCCCAGTGGTTAAAGTAGAGGTGGGCCAAAATTTAAAACTGAACAAAGCCGTGGGCTGAGGTTGAACAAATTAACCTTTTGATAGGGACCCAAACAAGTTTTGCATTGAACATTGAACAAGAAAGGCTTATATAACTTTATAGTGACATGCAAAATCCAGTTTCAAATAATAATAATAATAATAATGAAAAAATATCAATGGCAAATCAAATAAAATGTAATGCCTCTTTTCTATTTGCAGCCTTCTGAGGTAAATATCAAAATATATTGTAGCGTCCTGAAAGAGTTAGTGCTGCAAGGGGTTCTGGGTATTTGTTCTGTTGTGTTTATGTTATGTTACAGTCAATCAATCAATGTTTACTTATATAGCCCTAAATCACTAGTGTCTCAAAGGGCTGCACAAACCACTACGACATCCTCGGTAGGCCCACATAAGGGCAAGGAAAACTCACACCCAGTGGGACGTCGGTGACAATGATGACTATGAGAACCTTGGAGAGGAGGAAAGCAATGGATGTCGAGCGGGTCTAACATGATACTGTGAAAGTTCAATCCATAATGGATCCAACACAGCCGCGAGAGTCCAGTCCAAAGCGGATCCAACACAGCAGCGAGAGTCCCGTTCACAGCGGAGCCAGCAGGAAACCATCCCAAGCGGAGGCGGATCAGCAGCGCAGAGATGTCCCCAGCCGATACACAGGCAAGCAGTACATGGCCACCGGATCGGACCGGACCCCCTCCACAAGGGAGAGTGGGACATAGAAGAAAAAGAAAAGAAACGGCAGATCAACTGGTCTAAAAAGGGAGTCTATTTAAAGGCTAGAGTATACAAATGAGTTTTAAGGTGAGACTTAAATGCTTCTACTGAGGTGGCATCTCGAACTGTTACCGGGAGGGCATTCCAGAGTACTGGAGCTCGAAATGAAAACGCTCTACAGCCCGCAGACTTTTTTTGGGTTTCGGGAATCACTAATAAGCTGGAGTCCTTTGAACGCAGATTTCTTGCCGGGACATATGGTACAATACAATCGGCAAGATAGGATGGAGCTAGACCGTGTAGTATTTTATACGTAATTAGTAAAACCTTAAAGTCACATCTTAAGTGCACAGGAAGCCAGTGCAGGTGAGCCAGTACAGGTATATATGTATGTATATATGTATATAAAGGTATATACAGTATAGGTATATATGTATGTATATATGTATATAAAGGTATATACAGTATAGGTATATATGTATGTATATATGTATATAAAGGTATATACAGTACAGGCGTAATGTGATCAAACTTTCTTGTTCTTGTCCAAAGTCTAGCAGCCGCATTTTGTACCAACTGTAATCTTTTAATGCTAGACATGGGGAGACCCGAAAATAATACGTTACAGTAATCGAGACGAGACGTAACAAACGCATGGATAATGATCTCAGCGTCTTTAGTGGACAGAATGGAGCGAATTTTAGCGATATTACGGAGATGAAAGAAGGCCGTTTTAGTAACGCTTTTAATGTGTGACTCAAAGGAGAGAGTTGGGTGGAAGATAATATCCAGATTTTTTACTGTGTCGCCTTGTTTAATTGTTTGGTTGTCAAATGTTAGAGTTGTATTATTAAATAGAGGTCGGTGTCTAGCAGGACCGATAATCAGCATTTCCGTTTTTCTGGCGTTGAGTTGCAAAAAGTTAGCGGACATCCATTGTTTAAGTGCAGATGTTCTCCCGAAATGTGTTTGTCATTCTTGTTTGGTGTGAGTTCACAGTGTGGCGCATATTTGTAACAGTGTTCAAGTTGTTTATACGACCACCTTTAGTGTGACCTGTATGGCTGTTGAGCAAGTATGGTTTGCATTCACTTATGTGTGTGTAATAGCCACATATATTATGCGAGTAAGGCCTGCATGCTGTTTGTTTGGAGGAAATGCGGACGTGACCACAGGTTGTAGAGAATGCTAAAGGCAGCACCTTTAAGGCACGCCCTCAATATTGTTGTCCGGGTGGAAATCGGGAGAATGCTTGCCCCGGGAGATTTTCGGGAGGGGCACTGAACTTTAGGAGGATTGGCAAGTGTGAGAAATTGCGGTGTTACAGCGGCACCGCTGCTGTGTAATAATGGCGGGCCAGCTGTAATGTTAATTTGATATTGCCTCAAGGGCCAAATTAAATTACACAGCGGGCTAAATTTGGCCCGCGGGCCAGAGTTTGACACCCATGGGTTAGAGTGTCTGCCCAGAGATCGGTAGGTTGTGAGTTCAAACCCAGGCCGAGTCATACCATAGACCAGGGGTAGGGAACCTATGGCTCTAGAGCCAGATGTGGCTCTTTTGATGACTGCATCTGGCTCTCAGATAAATCTGAGCTGACATTGCTTAACACGATAAGTAATGAATAATTAGGGTCTGCCAGACCCTATTGAAACTGCTGTGTTTTATTATTATTCCGCACCTCCGCGCTGTAATTTGACCCCCTTAACATGCTTCAAAACTCACCAAATTTGACACACACACGTCTGTATAGCAAACCTTCCCAACATATTAAGCAACCAATCCCCCAAAATGAAAATTGCGCTCTAGCGCCCCCTAGGAAAAAATTACAGCGAAAACTGCATGTAACTTCTGTTAGGAATGTCATAGCGACATGAAACAAAAACTCCTATGTAGGTCTGACTTAGACCGAATTTTCACACACTCACTTCTTTCAGCAAAAATCTACAGAAAGTTGGAAAAAAAACCTTCAACATAAAATTTTCGCAAAAAATTCAATTTTTGCCTCTTTGCGCTGTAATTCGACCCCTTTAAAATGCTTCAAAAGTCACCAAACTTGGCGCACACGTAAGGACTGGCGAATATTGCGATCTAATGAAAAAAACCAAACCCCAAAACTCAAAATTGCGCTCTAGCGCATTTTTTGAATAAAACACTGAAAAAACTGCTCCTAGGAAGAAAACACAGACAAAACTGCTTGTAACTTCCGGTAAGAATGTCGGAGAGACATGAAACAAAAACCTCTATGTAGGTCTCGCTTAGGCCTACATTTCATAGATTGACAACCCCCAACAAAAATCAACAGGAAGTTTGCAATCCCCCCTTCAAAACAAAAGTTTTGTAAAAACCGGTCACCTTTCTTCAAACATTATTTCCTCTGAGTGCGTTTGTTGTTTTGGCTTCAAACTCGCACAGGAGAGGGATTGAACCCTTCTGATTAAAAGTAAAGAAAATAGTTTTGATAAGTTCTCAGGTTTTGATTTTACGCGCCTTCAAAGAACCCCTTTGCAAAGTCTCCTAAAAAATGTCATTTTTGCCTATTTGAGCTGTTATTTGACCCCCTTAAAATGCTTCTAAACTCACCAAACTTGACACACACATCAGGTCTGGCAAAAATTGCGATCTGATGAAAAAACCTAACCTCGAAACTCAAAATTGCGCTCTACCGCCCCCCTAGGAATACAACACGGACAAACTGCTCCTAGGAAGAAAATACAGACAAAACTGCTTGTAACTTCCAGTAGGAATGTCAGAGAGACATGAAACAAAAAACACTATGTAGGTCTCACTTAGACCTACATTTTAATAATTAACATACTTTAGCAAAAATCAACAGGAAGTTTGATATTTTCACTTCAATACAACAACTGCATTACTTTCACAATGCATTAGATTCTCAAAATAGTGTCTCCAAGGCGTCTTCTAACACTTATCCGGCCGTGGGTCTCGGGGGCAGCAGCCAAAGGCGGGCCCGACCAACGCTGCTTGCAGCTTTAATTCCACTTGTAATCACAGTGTTAAAAATAATGTTCAAAATATAAAACATTCTCATGCATTTTTAATCCATCCAACCGTTTTCTACCGCACCTGTTCAAGAAGTTGCGTTAATGGTAAGAAGTTATTTATTTATTATTGGTTAGTGTGGGGCTTGCCCTCCTGGGGGTTCTTCAGACCCCCAAGCACCGACATGAGAGCCTGTTTCAAGGTTACTGAATATTAATATTGTTTTATTTTTCAATAAGTCTCTCAGTTGCTTACCAGCAATGGCATTTCCAGCCCCAACCCAGTCTCTCCTCCTGGCTGCTGCTTATAACAGAGCGACAGGTGATTCGATAACAAGGCCCAGGTGGGCCGTCTACGCAAATGTCGCTGCAGGCCCGCAGGCCACGCCCCTCCACAGTTAGCTTCCGAATAACAATGTTATTACAAAGAATAAGAGACCTATCATACTCTAGAAATGTTGGTCTTACTTAAAAATGCACGTGTTTAGTTGTGTTCAGTGTTAAAAAAATATATTATATGGCTCTTACGGAAATATATTTTAAAATATTTGGCTTTTTGGCTCTCTCAGCCAAAAAGGTTCCCGACCCCTGCCATAGACTAAAAAAATGGGACCCATTACCTCTCTGCTTGGCACTCAGCATCAAGGGTTGGAATTGGGGGTTAAATCACCAAAAATGATTCCCGGGCGCTGCCACCACTGCTGCTCACTGCTCCTCTCACCTCCCAGGGGGTGAACAAGGGTGATGGGTCAAATGCAGAGAATATTTTCGCCACATCTAGTGTGTGTGTGACAAGAATATGTTGATTGACAGTCTAAAAGTAATAAAAATAAAATCGCAATTTTGGACAGAAAAATCGTAATTAGGTTTTTGCTTAAAAATCCATACCAGGCCTGGCAATTATTTTAACTCAAGGGGCAACATTTAGAGAAAAAAATGTGTCTAATTTTTAGGAACACTAATACAAAACCTCACAATAATGTCTGATTGAATGCTAAAACCGTTACGACAGACCACCTAAATTAAAAAACGGAATGGAGTTTTAAGTTTTTTTTACTGAATGAGACACCAAGAATGTACATGAAAATAAAAAATGTGGGCTTTACAATATTAACTAGGAATGATAAAACACTGAATATTGACAACATATGAACGTCACACCGCGTCTTGATAGACTGTTGGGGACATCTCTACGCTGCTGATCCGCTTGAGATGGTTTCCTGTGGACGGGACTCTCGCTGCTGTCTTGGATCCGCTTGAACTGAACTCTCGCGGCTGTGTTGGAGCCACTATGGATTGAACTTTCACAGTATCATGTTAGACCCGCTCGACATCCATTGCTTTCGGTCCCCTGGAGGGGGGGGGGTTGCCCACATCTGAGGTCCTCTCCAAGGTTTCTCATAGTCAGCATTGTCACTGGCGTCCCACTGGATGTGAATTCTCCCTGCCCACTGGGTGTGAGTTTTCCTTGCCCTTTTGTGGGTTCTTCCGAGGATGTTGTAGTCGTAATGATTTGTGCAGTCCTTTGAGACATTTGTGATTTGGGGCTATATAAATAAACATTGATTGATTGATTGATATTTTACAATCAAGCAAAAACGCTACAAAAATTCATTAAACACAGTAAAATATGTATGCAAAAATATCTGCTGATGTCACACTTGGGTGGAAAATGTCACAAATTGGACAAGTTCCAAAGGACTCGTTTGTAGGAAGATTGTTTTATCAATATTGTCTCCACAAAAAAGAATTGAGACTTATGCAGACACCAAATACACAAAACCAGGTACCAATAGTTAAGTTGGTTTTACATAATATGTCCTGTTTGAGTCCTCTCATTTTTGACATTTTTTCATATTGTGATTTATATAACTAAGGTGTTGCTGCAGCTTTAATTCAGACACAGTCAGTCGTAGGCATTTGTTCAACTTAAGTTACATAGTGGTGTTCCTCAGGGTTCCATTTTAGGTCCTCTCTTTTTTTACAATTAGTGCTATTCAGCTTCAAAACTTGTGAGAGACTAACATTTTTGCACCAGATTCTTAAAAGCACCGGGACGGCATGGCGCAGTGGGAGAGTGGCTGTGCGCAACCCGAGGGTCACTGGTTCAAATCCCACCTAGTACCAACTTCGTCACGTCCGTTGTGTCCTGAGCAAGACACTTCACCCTTGCTCCTGATGGGTGCTGGTTGGCGCCTTGCATGGCAGCTCCCTCCATCAGTGTGTGAATGTGTGTGTGAATGGGTAAATGTGGAAGTAGTGTCAAAGCGCTTTGAGTACCTTGAAGGTAGAAAAGCGCTATACAAGTACAACCCATTTATCATTTATTTAATTAAAGTGCTGATCTTTGATTTTTTTTTTTTTTTGCAGAAGATCCTTAAAAATGGCAGAGCGCTCCTGCAGAATAAATAAATAAAAATCAAATGTCTGCTGTTGAGGACGCTGGTTCTTCGAAATGTGATATATAGATAAGAATAATAGCAAAGGGAGAAGTAAACTGTATTTTTAGGAAATAAATACAACAAAAATTATCCGGATTATTTCCAGCCTCCATCCTCCAGTTCTCAACAGGGTGTACATAATTGAACCAGACTGTGTGTGCGCGTGTGTGAGTGTGTTTAAGTCTCGCCACATACATTATTCATAAGTATTAATGTCTATTTATTTATTTTAATATTAATGAGTCTGTGAGGAGACGGGTGGTGCAAAAGACAAAGGCAGGAAAACCTGCCGTGTAAAGCAGTTATTCTGCAGAAGGTTTCCTGTTGTGTGCCCTTATTTGGGCGTCTACTATGTTTAGGAGGGAGACCTCGCCTATTCCCGGTAAACGCGGGTCAACTTCTGCCCACGGGGGATATCAAGTGACCCACAAGTTGATTCTGTTTACTCTTACAAACCCTTTTTTTATTTTTTCAGTACATTCTAGAAAAAATTGAAATCCTAAATGTAACATGTCAGGTTCAAACACTGATGACATCTATTAAACGAGACAAGAAGCAAGTAATTAAACAGAGACAGAATTAAATTTGGCTCAAATTGAGGAGAGACGCCTGGACACACTGTACTCTTGTTCAGTGTCTCAGCACGCTCTGACAAAAGTGTGTGTGTGTGACAATCATTGGTACAAACCCCGTTTCCATATGATTTAGCAAATTGTGTTGGATGTAAATATGAATGGAATACAATGATTTGCAAATCCTTTTCAACACATATTCAGTTGAATATGCTACAAAGACAACATATTTGATGTTCAAACTCATCAACTTTATTTATTTTTTTTGTAAATAATAATTAACTTTGAGTTTCATGGCTGCAACACTTGCCAAAGTAGTTGGGAAAGGGCATGTTCACTACTGTGTTACATCACCTTTTCTTTTAACAACACTCAATAAACGTTTGGGAACTGAGGAAACTAATTGTTGAAGCTTTGAAAGTGGAATTGTTTCCCATTCTTGTTTTATGTAGAGCTTCAGTCCTTCAACAGTCCGGGGTCTCCGCTGTCCTATTTTTCGCTTCATTATGCACCACACATTTTAGATGGGAAACAGGTCTGGACAGCAGGCGGGTCAGGAAAGTACCCGCACTCTTTTACTACGAAGCCACACTGTTGTAACACGTGGCTTGGCATTGTCTTGCTGAAATAAACAGGGGCGTCCATAATAACGTTGCTTGGATGACAACATACGTTGCTCCAAAACCTGTATGTACCTTTCAGCATTAATGGTGCCTTCACAGATGTGTAAGTTACCCATGCCTTGGGCACTAATGCACCCCCATACCATCACAGATGCTGGCTTTTCAACTTTGCGCCTATAACAATCCAGATGGTTATTTTCCTCTTTGTTCCGGAGGACACCACACCACGTCCACAGTTTCCAAATATAATTTGAAATGAGGACTCGTCAGACCACAGAACACTTTTCCACTTTGCATCAGATGAGCTCGGGCCCAGCGAAGCCGGCGGCGTTTCTGGGTGTTGTTGATAAATGGGTTTTGCCTTGCATAGTAGAGTTTTAACTTGCATTTACAGATGTAGCGACCAACTGTAGTTACTGACCGTGGTTTTATGAAATGGTCCTGAGCCCATGTGGTTATATCCTTTACACACTGATGTCGGTTTTAGATGCAGTACCGCCTAAGGGATCAAAGGTCCGTAATATCATCGCTTATGTGCAGTGATTTCTCCAGATTCTCTGAAACTTTTGATGATTTTCCGGAACGTAGATGGTAAAATCTCTAAATTCCTTGCAATAGCTCGTTGAGAAATGTTGTTCTAAAACTGTTTGACAATTTGCTTACAAAGTGGTGACCCTCGCCCCATCCTTGTTTGTGAATTACTTAGCATTTCAATGAAGCTGCTTTTATACCCAATCATGGCACCCACCTGTTCCCAATTAGCCTGCACACCTGTGGGATGTTCCAAATAAGTGTTTGATGAGCATTCCTCAACTTTATCAGTATTTATTGCCACCTTCTCCAACTTCTTTGTCACGTGTTGGTGGCATCAAATTCTAAAGTTAATGATTATTTGCACAAAAAAAAAAAAGTTTATCAGTTTTAACATCAAATATGTTGTCTTTGTAGCATATTCAACTGAATATGGCTTGAAAATGATTTGCAAATCATTGTATTCTGTTTATATTTACATCTAACACAATTTCCCTAAAGTTTGTCAGGTTGAACATCAAATATGTTGTCTTTGTAGCATATTCGCGAGCTACCAGTCGACCGCGGGGGGTGTGCCAGTCGATCTCCAGCCAGGCTTTTAAAAAAAATAGACCTAAAAATGAGTGATCGTCAATCTTCACCAAGACGTCACTTAAATGACATTCACGGTACCGGAGGGTCTTGTGAGATGACGCCGGCTGCTGCAAGATCATTATTATGAAAATATGACCGAGAGGAAGGCGAGAAACACTTTTTATTTCAACAGACTCTCGCGCCGTACCTTCCGTCAAAACTCTAAAGGCCGACTGCACATTTCCTATCTTCACAATAAAAGCCCTGCTTCATGCTGCCTGCGCTAACTAAATACAGAGTCTCGGAAAACTGGCGTGCACAAGCGATCCCTCAGAAAGCTGGCGTGCACATCACTTGTGCACGCCAGCTTTCCGAGACTCTTATTTTGTTAGTGCAGGCAGCATGAAGCAGGGCTTTTATTGTGAAGATAGGAAATGTGCAGTCGGCCTTTAGAGTTTTGACGAAAGTCTGATGAAATAAAAAGTGTTTCTCGCCTTCCTCTCTGTCATTTTTTCATAATAATGAACTGGCAGCAGCCAGCGTCATCTCACAAGACCCTCGGGTGCCGTGAATGTCAATCAAGCAAGCTACGGAATTTGCCGCCAATGTTTTTCTTGTAAAGTGTATGGAAGCTGGATGAATTAGATGCCAAAAACCAACCACTTTCATGTGGTATTGTACAGAAAGGACAACTTTTTTTCTCCTCCATTTGAAAATGTGGGCGTTATCATCATTACTGTCTGATTCCAATCAATGCAAGTCATCAGAATCAGGTAATACACCAACTTATATTCTTGTCTTGGTGAAAGAAAGACATCTATATGTGTTACACATGCTTGTATTATCATTAAACACATTTAACTTGTTTACAAAAATGTCTCTTTCATAAATAAATAAATATAAATTATATATATAAATGAGGTAGATCCCCTCGAGTTGGTCAATTGAAAAGTAGCTCGCCTGCAGAAAAAGTGTGGGCACCCCTGATGTGGCGCCTTTCCAGCCTCTCCGTTGTTGGCTGTGCGGTCCTTACTTGGCCTCTAAACATGTTGCTTGTGTGGCTCCATGTCTTATGTGTCTGATGTTATTTCCATCCAAAGCATCATGAGGGAAGTTGAAGGCTCACATCGATTTGTAAGTGTGTGTGCATGTGTGTTTTTGTGTGTGTGTATTTGGCTCCTGTGATGTGAGGACTTTTTGCCAGCGGGCACCGGCTAAAAGCAGCGCAAACAAAGTGCCAACAGTGACGGTTCCATGATAAAACCTGACAGCCCGGAGGACAAGGGCAATGCTTCTTTTAGATGAATAGTGCAGATAAGACAAATATTGCATGTAGCGGTTTTGTATTGGAGATAACAAATCCACAGTAGTAGCCAGTTTGCAGTTTTCTGCTGGTGTTATTGTTTGTGTGCATGGCCGTCAGCAGGTTTCTTAAGTGGGTCCTTTAGGAACAATTTGTCTCTGGGCTAGTTACAATCCCTTGTCTGCTCACTTTATATGGTAAAGGCGAGGGGAGGGTGCGAGTGTGAGCAGCTGCTCTGCCAGACTGCGTTTGTGTCCAAATGTGCTCCAGGAAAGGTGAAAAGTGAGTCAGTGCTTTACTGGATGTGGTGTGTGGTGCTGGATGGCTCCAGCGGGGGTTTCTCTTCGTGGCTGATATTTGTTTGGTTCACTACCACTTTCTTTTTTTCCAGTCAGTTTAGAATGCATCAACACAAATTACAGTGGAACCTTCATTTACAAACTTAATTGGTTCTTCAACACGGTTCGCAAATCGAACTGTTTGTACAGTGAAGCAGAGTTGTCCGGAAGACTCAATGTAAACGTGAGTAATTGGTTCTAGCCTGGACATCCATCCATCCATCCATCATCTTCCGCTTATCCGAGGTCGGGTCGCGGGGGCAACAGCCTAAGCAGGGAAGCCCAGACTTCCCTCTCCCCAGCCACTTCGTCCAGCTCTTCCCGGGGGATCCCGAGGCGTTCCCAGGCCAGCCGGGAGACATAGTCTTCCCAACGTGTCCTGGGTCTTCCCCGTGGCCTCCTACCGGTTGGACGTGCCCTAAACACCTCCCTAGGGAGGCGTTCGGGTGGCATCCTGACCAGATGCCCGAACCACCTCATCTGGCTCCTCTCCATGTGGAGGAGCAGCGGCTTTACTTTGAGTTCCTCCCGGATGACAGAGCTTCTCACCCTATCTCTAAGGGAGAGGAAACTCATTTCGGCCGCTTGTACCCGTGATCTTGTCCTTTCGGTCATGACCCAAAGCTCATGACCATAGGTGAGGATGGGAACGTAGAGCGACCGGTAAATTGAGAGCTTTGCCTTCCGGCTCAGCGCCTTCTTCGCCACAACGGATCGGTGCAACGTCCGCATTACTGAAGACGCCGCACCGATTTGCCTATCGATCTCACGATCCACTCTTCCCTCACTCGTGAACAAGACTCCTAGGTACTTGAACTCCTCCACTTGGGGCAGGGTCTCCTCCCCAACCCGGAGATGGCATTCCACCCTTTTCCGGGTGGTCCCCGGACATCCCTAAAAAAAGCTTTAAAGTGCTTGATTTTCGCTATTTGCGATGCGACTATCCATTTCCCTGTGACGTCACACAGTGCTGCCAATGTAAACAAACAATGGCGGATAGCGCGGCAAGATATAGCGACATTAGCTCGGATTCAAACTCTGATTTCAGCGGCTTAAGCGATTTAACAGATTACGCATGTATTGAATCGGATGGTTGGAGTATGAAAGTATTGAAGAAGAAACTGAAGCTATTGACGCTATTCATAGCCATAGCATGGCCGAATACCTGCGTTAGCATCGCCGGTAAAATGTGCGGACCAAACGATCAGGACTTTCGCATCTCGTGACACTGGAGCAACTTAAATCCGTCGATTGGTAAGTGTTTGTTTTGCATTAAATGTGGGTGGAAGGAAACGTAATATAGTTGCAAATGCATCTGCAGGTTATCCATACATCTCTGTGCCATGTCTGCTTTAGCACCGCCAGTAAATAGCATGTTAGCGTCGATTAGCGTAGCATGTTTGCATCGATTAGCTGGCAGTCACGCCGCGACCAAATATGTCTGATTATCACATAAGTTAACATCAACAAAACTCACCTTTGTGATTTTGTTGACTTTATCGTTGCAAATGCATCTGCAGGTTATCCATACATCTCTGTGCCATGTCTGTCTTAGCATCGCCGGTCAAATGTGGAGACACTTTGGCACATTCAATGGGGGTCTGGCAGCAGACACTTTCGCATCTTCGGGCCAGTGGTGCAACTTGAATCCCTCCCTGTTAGTGTTGTTACACCCTCCGACAACACACCGACAAGGCATGATGTCTCCAAAGTTCCAAAAAAATAGTCGAAAAAATGGAAAATAACAGAGCTGAGACCCGGTGTTTGTAATGTGTTGAAAATGAAAATGGCGGCTGTGTTACCTCGGAGACGTCACGTTCTGACGTCATCGCTAAAAGAGCGATAAACAGAAAGGCGTTTAATTCGCCCAAATTCACCCGTTTAGAGTTCGGAAATCGGTTAAAAAAATATATGGTCTTTTTTCTGCACCATCAAGGTATATATTGACGCTTACATAGGTCTGCTGATAATGTTCCCCTTTAAGGTCTCTATAGGCTCCATTTTAAGCTGACTTTTGATCAAAGTTATTTAATATTTAGAATGCATAAAAACTGCCAAAAAAGTGCAGTTCCCCATTTAGCCGTGGTTGGATTTTTTTTCCACCCTCCATAATGGTCTTTTTTAGCTCCATTGTAGAGAACTGACCTTTACTGTAGACCAAATGAAGCGTTTATTTCCCCTTAAGGAACCAGCCCCCTGCTGCTTACACTCCACAGTCACTATGTCATTTGCATAAAGATGAGAGTCACTACTGACTGATTGCAAATAAATAACACAATCGCCTACTGCAGTCCGATACGAATCAGAGTAATACTGTTTGCAAACTTTGTAAGGACGTCGTCCCGACCAAGTCTTGGAACACGACAAACTTATTTTACCACCTGAGCCGCTCTCACCCGCTGGAGTAATTCAAAACGTTATAAAGAAATAAGCGATGCAGGGGTGTATCAATTAGTGAAGGACATGCTACCGCTCAGCAGAGTTGAGAAGTCTGGGTAAGCATTTATTTAATGTCAATATTTGCACATCGATCAGTATTTTCATTTATTTGACTGTTTTTCTTAATGCTGACCTCGTTCTAAAGGTTAAAGGTTATATTTAAAATAAAGCCTTTTTTCTCCTGGTCTTTATTTAGAATAGTTTTGTTTTTTTTAATCAATAATTATCGATATCAACTGATATGAAACACTTATATCGTGGTACATTTTTTAGTCATATCGCCCAGCCCTAGTGCAAGTTACCCATGCCTTGGGCACTAATGCACCCCCATACCATCACACATGCAGGCTTTTCAACTTTGCGTGGATAACAGTCTGGATGGTTCGCTTCCCCTTTGGTCCGGATGACACGATGTCGAATAGTTCCAAAGACAATTTGAAATGTGGACTCGTCAGACAACAGAACACTTTTCCACTTTGCATCAGTCCATCTTAGATGATCTCGGGCCCAGAGAAGCCGTCGGCGTTTCTGGATGTTGTTGATAAATGGCTTTCGCTTTGCATAGTAGAGCTTTAACTTGCACTTACAGATGTAGCGACCAACTGTATTTAGTGACAGTGGTTTTTTGGAGTGTGGTGATATCCTTTAGGGATTGATGTCGGTTTTTTTATACAGTGCCGTCTGAGGGATCGAAGGTCACAGTCATTCAATGTTGGTTATGTGGAGTTTTTTCTCCAGATTCTCTGAACCTTTAGATCAGGGGTAGGGAACCTATGGCTCTAGAGCCAGATGTGGCTCTTTTGATGACTGCATCTGGCTCTCAGATAAATCCGAGCTGACACTGCTTGACACGATAAGTAATGAATAATTCCGCTTGTAATCACAGTGTTAAAAATAACGTTCAAAATAAAAAACATTCTCGTGCATTTTAATCCATCCATCCTTTTTCTACCGCGCCTGTTCAAGAAGTTGCGTTAATGGTAAAAAGTTATTTATTTATTATTGATTAGTGTGGGACTTGCTCTCCTGGGGGTTCTTCAGACCACCAAGCACCGACATGAGAGCCTGTTTCAGGGTTGCAATATTGTTTTATTTTTCAATAAGTCTCCAGTTGCTTTCCAGCAATGGTCTTTTTTCTCTTTCGTTCTCGCTCGCACTCTGGCTCCAGCTCCAACCCCGTCTCTTCTCATGGCTGCTGCTTATAACATAGCGACAGGTGATTAGATAACAAGGCCCAAGTGGGCCGACTACGCACCTGTCGCTGATTTCGAGGCCGGTCCTGGCACACCCCGTTTCGCTGCAGGCCCACAGACCCCCCCCCCCCCCCACACACACACAGTTAGCTTCAGAATAACAACGTTTTTACAGAGAATAACAGACTTATTATACCCTAGAAATGGTGGTTTTACTTAAAAATGCACGTGATTCGTTGTGTTCAGTGTAAAAAAAATATTATTATTAATGGCTCTTACGGAAATACATTTTAAAATATTTGGCTTCTTGTCTCTCTCCGGCAAAAAGGTTCCCGACCCCTGCTTTTGATGATATGATGGAGCGTAGATGTTGAAATCCCTAAATTTCTTGCAATGTCACTTTGAGAAAGGTTGTTCTTAAACTGTTTGACTATTTGCTCACGCAGTTGTGGACAAAGGGGTGTACCTCGCCCCATCCTTTCTTGTGAAGGACTGAGCATTTTTTAGGAAGCTGTTTTTATAGCCAATCATGGCACCCACCTGTTCCCAATTAGCCTGCACACCTGTGGGATGTTCCAAATAAGTGTTTGATGAGCATTCCTCAACTTTATCAGTATTTATTGCCACCTTTCCCAACTTCTTTGTCACATGTTGCTGGCATCAAATTCTAAAGTTAATGATTATTTGCAACAAAAAAAAAATGTGTATGAGTTTGAACATGAAATATGTTGTCTTTGTAGCATATTCAACTGAATATGGGTTGAAAATGATTTGCAAATCATTGTATTCTGTTTATATTTACATCTAACACAATTTCCCAACTCATATGGCAACGGGGTTTATATATACAGTATATGTCATTTTGACAATGCTGGTTTAAAAGGATCTATGTACCTGCACATAGTGTATCTGTGGTATAGAAATGTACTGAGATGATAAAAAAGGTCTCATGGTAAAATGTGAACTTCTCCCCAGGTGACCGCTGTGAGTTCGACCAGCGTCACGGCGGCTGCGTGCCGGGCGTGTGTCGCAACGGAGGAACGTGCCGGGAGCTCTCAGGCGGCGGCTTCCGCTGCGAGTGTCCCGCCGGCGGGTACGAGCGGCCATTTTGCAGCGTCACCGCCCGCTCCTTCCCGCCTAAGACCTTCGCCATGTTCCGTGGCCTCAGGCAGAGATTTCACCTCTCCATCTCTTTAACGTAAGTAAGAATTCTTCTCTCCAGGTTTTTTTTTTTTTTTTTAAATGACTTGTTTCTTTGGGGTCTCTTCTCGGAAAATCCAATTTCCCTCATCCAGAGACTTATAATTATGCCTCTTTCATTCTCAACTTCTTTTTACTTCATCTCCATCTTAGAGGTTGATGCTGTTCCTTTTCTCTTTCTTATATAAGAAAGTCCAGTCCATAGTGGATCTAACATATTGTGAGAGTCCAGTCCATAGTGGATCTAACATAATAGTGAGAGTCCAGTCCATAGTGGATCTAACATAATAGTGAGAGTCCAGTCCATAGTGGATCTAACATAATAGTGAGAGTCCGGTCCATAGTGGATCCAACATAATAGCGAGAGTCCAGTCCATAGTGGATCTAACATAATAGTGAGAGTCCAGTCCATAGTGGATCTAACATAATAGTGAGAGTCCAGTCCATAGTGGATCTAACATAATAGCGAGAGTCCAGTCCATAGTGGATCTAACATAATAGTGTGAGAGTCCAGTCTATAGTGGATCTAACATAATAGTGTGAGAGTCCAGTCTATAGTGGATCTAACATAATATTGTAAGAGTCCAGTCCACAGTGGATCTAACATAATAATGTGAGTCCAGTCCATAGTGGATCTAACATAATAGTGAGAGTCCAGTCCATAGTGGATCTAACACAATAGTGAGAGTCCAGTCCATAATGGATCTAACATAATAGTGAGAGAGTCCAGTCCATAGTGGATCCAACATAATAGTGAGAGTCCAGTCCTTAGTGGATCTAACATAATAGTGAGAGTCCAGTCCATAGTGGATCTAACATAATAGTGTGAGAGTCTAGTCCATAGTGGATCTAACATAATAGTGAGAGAGTCCAGTCCATAGTGGATCTAACATAATAGTGAGAGTCCAGTCCATAGTGGATCTAACATAATAGTGAGAGTCCAGTCCCTAGTGGATCTAACATAATAGTGAGAGTCCAGTCCATAGTGGATCTAACATAATAGTGAGAGTCCAGTCCATAGTGGATCTAACATAATAGTGAGAGTCCAGTCCATAGTGGATCTAACATAATAGTGAGAGTCCAGTCCATAGTGGATCTAACATAATAGTGAGAGTCCAGTCCATAGTGGATCTAACATAATAGTGAGAGTCCAATCCATAGTGGATCTAACATAATAGTGTGAGTCCAGTCCATAGTGAATCTAACATAATAATGTGAGTCCAGTCCATAGTGGATCTAACATAATAGTGAGAGTCCAGTCCATAGTGGATCTAACACAATAGTGAGAGTCCAGTCCATAATGGATCTAACATAATAGTGAGAGAGTCCAGTCCATAGTGGATCCAACATAATAGTGAGAGTCCAGTCCTTAGTGGATCTAACATAATAGTGAGAGTCCAGTCCATAGTGGATCTAACATAATAGTGTGAGAGTCTAGTCCATAGTGGATCTAACGTAATAGTGAGAGTCCAGTCCATAGTGGATCCAACATAATAGTGAGAGTCCAGTCCATAGTGGATCTAACATAATAGTGAGAGTCCAGTCCATAGTGGATCTAACATAATAGTGAGAGTCCGGTCCATAGTGGATCTAACATAATAGTGAGAGTCCAGTCCATAGTGGATCCAACATAATAGTGAGAGTCCAGTCCCTAGTGGATCTAACATAATAGTGAGAGTCCGGTCCATAGTGGATCCAACATAATAGCGAGAGTCCAGTCCATAGTGGATCTAACATAATAGCGAGAGTCCAGTCCATAGTGTATCTAACATAATAGTGTGAGAGTCCAGTCTATAGTGGATCTAACATAATATTGTAAGAGTCCAGTCCACAGTGGATCTAACATAATTGTGTGAGAGTCTAGTCCACAGTGGATCTAACATAATAGTGAGAGTCCAGTCCATAGTGGGTCTAGCATAATAGTGTGAGAGTCCAGTCCATAGTGGATCTAACATAATAGTGTGAGAGTCCAGTCCATAGTGGATCTAACATAATAGTGAGAGTCCAGTCCATAGTGGATCTAACATAATAGTGAGAGTCCAGTCCATAGTGGATCTAACATAATAGTGAGAGTCCAGTCCATAGTGGATCTAACATAATAGTGAGAGTCCAGTCCATAGTGGATCTAACATAATAGTGAAAGTCCAGTCCATAGTGTATCTAACATAATAGTGTGAGAGTCCAGTCTATAGTGGATCTAACATAATATTGTAAGAGTCCAGTCCACAGTGGATCTAACATAATAGTGAGAGTCCAGTCCATAGTGGATCTAACATAATAGTGAGAGTCCAGTCCTTAGTGGATCAACATAATATTGTGAGAGTCCAGTCCATAGTGGATCTAACATAATAGTGAGAGTCCAGTCCACAGTGGATCCAATATAATAGTGAGAGTCCAGTCCATAGTGGATTTAACATAACAATGTGAGAGTCCAATCATTGACACTTAACTTTATACGACACAGCACTCTGTGATAAAAGGTTGACAAAAGCTTTAAAGGCCTACTGAAAGCCACTACTAGCGACCACGCAGTCTGATAGTTTATATATCAATGATGAAATATTAACATTGCAACACATGCCAATACGGCCTTTTTAGTTTACTAAATTGCAATTTTAAATTTCCTGCGGAGTTTCTTGTTGAAAACGTCGTAGAATGATGACTTGTGTTTGTGACGACTCAGGTTGTAGCGGACATATTAGCCCAGCACCACTTACGGCTAAAAGTCGTCTCTTTTCATCACATAATTACACAGTAATTTGGACATCTGTGTTGCTGAATCTCTTGCAATTTGTTCAATTAATAATGGAGACGTCAAAGAAGAATGCTGTTGGTGGAAACTGGTGGACTGCAGCTGCCTTTAGCAAACAAAAAACGTAAACTACGAAAAAACGTATAATTGACGAATAGATCTGAAGTAATCTCGAGAGCATGCTGTTAAAAGGAAACAATAAAAAAGAAATTAAAATTATTTTTTAACACTTTAATGAGTAGGACTCCTTTGGATCAGTGTGTTTTGTTTTTAAGTATCACTGCACAAAAAAATAATAGTGAATTAAAATCAATGGTGTTATGAGTTATTGACCTTTTTACGGCTCCAATTATTATATAATCTCAAATATTCTACTTAAAAATGTTATTGGGTCAAAATATTGCATATTTTGTGTTTTTTTTTTTTTCCATAAAAAAAACATGGTTTTCTTTGACAAAAAGAGCATACAAATTAAATCTTTAAAAATTTCATATTGACAGATAGACCTAATATTGATCTAGACCAGGGGTCACCAACGCCAGGTAGCCTGTAAGGACCAGATGAGTCGCCCGCTGGCCTGTTCTAAAAATAGCTCAAATAGCAGCACTTACCAGTGAGCTGCCTCTATTTTTTAAATATTATTTATTTACTAGCAAGCTGGTCTCGCTTTGCTCGACATTTTTAATTCTAAGAGAGACAAAACTCAAATAGAATTTGAAAATCCAAGAAAATATTTTAAAGACTTGGTCTTCACTTGTTTAAATAAATTCATTTATTTTTTTTTACTTTGCTTCTTATAACTTTCAGAAAGACAATTTTAGAGAAAAAATACAACCTTAAAATTATTTTAATATTTTTAAACACATATACCTTTTTACCTTTTAAATTCCTTCCACTTCTTTCCTGACAATTTAAATCAATGTTCAAGTATTTTTTTTTATTGTAAAGAAAAATTAATACATTTTAATTTAATCCTTCATTTTAGCTTCTGTTTTTTTGACGAAGAATATTTGTGGAATATTTCCTCAAACTTATTATGATTAAAATTTAAAAAAATCATCCTGGCAAATCTAGAAAATCTGTAGAATCAAATTTAAATCTTATTTCAAAGTCTTTTGAATTTCATTTAAAATTTTTGTTCTGGAAAATCTAGAAGAAATAATCATTTGTCTTTGTTAGAAATATAGCTTGGCCCAGTTTATTATATATTCTAACAAAGTGCAGATTGGATTTTAACGTATTTAAAACATGTCATCAAAATTTTAAAATTAATCGTAATCATGAAAAATGACTAATGATGTTCCATAAATTACTTTTTTAATTTTTTCATAAAGATTCGGATTAGCTAGTTTTTACCTTCATTTTTTTCGGTTGAATTTCAATTTTGAATTTTAAAGAGTCGAAATTGAAGATAAACTGTGTTTCAAAATTTAATTTTAATTTTTTTCATGTTTTTTCCTCTTTTAAACCGTTCAATTAAGTGTTTTTTTCATCCTTTATTCTCTACAAAAAACCTTCCGTAAAAGGGGAAATAATGCACGACGGAATGAAAGACAGAAATACCCATTTTTTTATATATATATATAGATTTATTTATTAAAGGTAAATTGAGCAAATTGGCTATTTCTGGCAATTTATTTAAGTGTGTATCAAACTGGTGGCCCTTCGCATTAATCAGTACCCAAGAAGTAGCTCTTGGTTTCAAAAATTGGTGACGCCTGATCTAGAGATTTAAAACTTGAATAATAATAAACATAATAATAATGACAAGTGACACATTTTTAACATTTTATTTTTACCAAAACCCTTTGGGGTCCCCGGGATCAAGCCTGAGTGGAGGCCTAAATGTACATTTTTTATACATATATTGGATTATATATTATATATATATTATAAGGGACGGCGTGGCGCGGTGGGAGAGTGGCCGTGCGCAACCCGAGGGTCCCTGGTTCAAATCCCACCTAGTACCAACCTCGTCATGTCCGTTGTGTCCTGAGCAAGACACTTCACCCTTGCTCCTGATGTGTGCTGGTTGGCGCCTTGCATGGCAGCTCCCTCCATCAGTGTGTGAATATGTGTGTGAATGGGTAAATGTGGAAGTAGTGTCAAAGCGCTTTGAGTACCTTGATGGTAGAAAAGCGCTATACAAGTACAACCCATTTATCATTTATTTATCTTTTTTTTTAAAATTTAAATAAATGACCCCCGCTTGCTTTGATTTTTCAGTCTGCGGCCCTTAGTGGAAAAACTTTGGACACCCCTGCCATAGGCAAACACCCGGCTTATGTTGGGTGTGCCAATGCACTATTTGAGTCAAGCGTGTTGTGTTATGAGGTCATGGCCTCCAAGGGAGACAGCTACTCTTCTTTTATTAAAACATAGACAAAACTCCTCGAACAATCCCTCTTATTTTTTCTGCAGGTGGTAAATAAATAAATAAATGTCCACATGGGAGTTCACCTTTGCACATGGAACAATGACACCTAGCTGCAGGGCGTCACAGTACCCCCCCCTTAAGGCATTTACTCCAACAATTCATTTGTCGAATTTTGACCTCTAACGGTGGCTGACCTAAGAGGTTTCTCCATGACATTCTCACTCTCAACTCAATATTTTATTTATTACCTTCTCGGCTGCGAGCAGAAAATATTTGGCCTGCAATGCAGAAATGTAGTTTCTCAAATATGTTTTCTCCAAATGTTAATTTATTTCCTCGTCCATCCATCCATTTTCTTCCGCTTATCCGAGGTCGGGTCGCGGGGGCAACAGCCTAAGCAGGGAAGCCCAGACTTCCCTCTCCCAAGCCACTTCGTCTAGCTCTTCCCGGGGGATCCCGAGGCGTTCCCAGGCCAGCCGGGAGACATAGTCTTCCCAACGTGTCCTGGGTCTTCCCCGTGGCCTCCTACCGGTTGGACGTGCCCTAAACACCTCCCTAGGGAGGCGTTCGGGTGGCATCCTGACCAGATGCCCGAACCACCTCATCTGGCTCCTCTCCATGTGGAGGAGCAGCGGCTTTACTTTGAGTTCCTCCCGGATGGCAGAGCTTCTCACCCTATCTCTAAGGGAGAGGAAACTCATTTGGGCCGCTTGTACCCGTGATCTTATCCTTTCGGTCATGACCCAAAGCTCATGACCATAGGTGAGGATGGGAACGTAGATCGACCGGTAAATTGAGAGCTTTGCCTTCCGGCTCAGCTCCTTCTTCACCACAACGGATCGGTACAACGTCCGCATTACTGAAGACGCCGCACCGATCCGCCTGTCGATCTCACGATCCACTCTTCCCTCACTCGTGAACAAGACTCCTAGGTACTTGAACTCCTCCACTTGGGGCAGGGTCTCCTCCCCAACCCGGAGACGGCATTCCACCCTTTTCCGGGCGAGAACCATGGAGGTGCTGATTCTCATTCCGGTGGCTTCACACTCGGCTGCGAACCGATCCAGTGAGAGCTGAAGATCCCGGTCAGATGAAGCCATCAGGACCACATCATCTGCAAAAAGCAGAGACCTAATCCCGTGGTCACCAAACCGGAACCCCTCAACGCCTTGACTGCGCCTAGAAATTCTGTCCATAAAAGTTATGAACAGAATGGGTGACAAAGGACAGCCTTGGCGGAGTCCAACCCTCACTGGAAATGTGTTCGACTTACTGCCGGCAATGCGGACCAAGTTCTGACACTGATCATACAGGGAGCGGACCGCCACAATAAGACAGTCCGATACCCCATACTCTCTGAGTACTCCCCACAGGACTTCCCGAGGGACACGGTCCAATGCCTTCTCCAAGTCCACAAAGCACATGTAGACTGGTTGGGCAAACTCCCATGCACCCTCAAGAACCCTGCCGAGAGTATAGAGCTGGTCCACAGTTCCGCAACCAGGACAAAAACCACACTGTTCCTCCTGAATCCGAGGTTGGACTATCCGACGTAGCCTCCTCTCCAGTACACCTGAATAAACCTTACCGGGAAGGCTGAGGAGTGTGATCCCACCATAGTTGGAACACACCCTCCGGTCCCCCTTCTTAAAGAGAGGGACCACCACCCCGGTCTGCCAATCAGTCACCTATGGAGGTCCAGTATTTGTCTTTGCCATCCTGCCTTAGGAAATACAGTAAGTATGCTGTGTTCTTTCTCCACGGGGGCTGCAGCTTTTAGTGTGTGTACGCAGGCCAGCTGGAGGAGAAGTGGATGCTGCAAAGATAAATGAATAGCTGAGTGAACAGATTTTAAGGGGAAACAACATCAATATGCTGGTGTCCTCTGGGGAGTCATATGTTAAATATGTTTTCTACTAAATACGTACAACATATGCATGTAGTGTCCAATTACATCATGCGACAACTCGAAATAGAACTACTTAGCTGATCCTTTCCAGCCTGTCCCGCTATGTTTTTGCTGGCGATTTGTGCAACTGTCGGTTGCGTTGGAGAAATGTGATTGTGCTGCCCAGCATGTTTGCCGCACTGCTGGGATCCTGCGGAGAAATGCATGCAATACTTAAAGGCCCACGGAAATGAGATGTTCTTATTTAAACGGGGATAGCAGCTCCATTCTATGTGTCATACTTGATCATATTGCCATATTTTTGCTGAAAGGATTTAGTAGAGAACATCGACGATAAAGTTCGCAACTTTTGGTCTCTAATAAAAAAAGCCTTGCCTTTACGGGAAGTAGCAGACGATGTGCGTGTGACGTCACGGGTTGTGGAGCTCCTCACATCCTCACATTGTTTACAATCATGGCCACCAGCAGCAAGAGTGATTCGGACCGAGAAAGCGACGATTTCCCCATTAATTTCAGCGAGGATGAAAGATTCGTGGATGAGGAAAGTGAGAGTGAAAGAGGGCAGTGTGAGCGATTCCGATGTTATTAGACAAATTTACTAGGATCATTCTGAAAAATCCCTTATCTGCTTATTGTGTTACTAGTGTTGTAGTGAGATTATATGGTTGTACCTGTACAACCTGAAGGTCGGCCCCGCACCTTTCTTCAGCACCAGTCGACGGGTGGTGGCGATGCCCATCACGGCCCTTCGCAATGGACCCTCTTCAAAACACGTTCTTTCAAAATGATCGCTGCATAATACACTGTTAGAGTGAAGGACTAGAGAAAAAAAAGCAAAGGCGACGGCTCCAGGCGGCGGCAGTGTGAGCGTTTCAGATGTAATAATCAATGTTTATTTATATAGCCCTAAATCACAAATGTCTCAAAGGACTGTACAAACCATTACGACTACGACATCCTCAGAAGAACCCACATAAGGGCAAGGAAAACTCACACAATAAGACACGTTTACTACGATAATTCTGGAAGATCCCTTATCTGCTTATTGTTTTATTACTGTTTTAGTGAGATTGTTTGATTAATTGATTGATGCTTTTATTAGTAGATTGCACAGTTCAGTACATATTCCGTACAATTGACAATCATAGCCTCCAGCAGCAAGAGCGAGTCGGACCGAGAAAGCGACGATTTCCCCATTAATTTGAGCGAGGGTGAAAGATTTGTGGATGAGGAAAGTTAGAGTGAAGGACTAGAAGAAAAAAAGAAAAGGCGACGGCTACAGGCGGCAGCAGTGTGAGCGTTTCAGATGTAATAATCAATGTTTATTTATATAGCCCTAAATCACAAATGTCTCAAAGGACTGTACAAACCATTACAACTACGACATCCTCAGAAGAACCCACATAAGGGCAAGGAAAACTCACACAATAAGACACGTTTACTACGATAATTCTGGAAGATCCCTTATCTGCTTATTGTTTTATTACTGTTTTAGTGAGATTGTTTGATTGATTGATTGATGCTTTTATTAGTAGATTGCACAGTTCAGTACATATTCCGTACAATTGACAATCATAGCCTCCAGCAGCAAGAGCGATTCGGACCGAGAAAGCGACGATTTCCCCATTAATTTGAGCGAGGTTGAAAGATTTGTGGATGAGGAAAGTTAGAGTGAAGGACTAGAAGAAAAAAAGAAAAGGCGATGGCTACAGGCGGCAGCAGTGTGAGCGTTTCAGATGTAATAATCAATCAATGTTTATTTATATAGCCCTAAATCACAAATGTCTCAAAGGACTGTACAAACCATTACAACTACGACATCCTCAGAAGAACCCACATAAGGGCAAGGAAAACTCACACAATAAGACACGTTTACTACGATAATTCTGGAAGATCCCTTATCTGCTTATTGTTTTATTACTGTTTTAGTGAGATTGTTTGATTGATTGATTGATACTTTTATTAGTAGATTGCACAGTTCAGTACATATTCCGTACAATTGACAATCATAGCCTCCAGCAGCAAGAGCGATTCGGACCGAGAAAGCGACGATTTCCCCATTAATTTGAGCGAGGATGAAAGATTTGTGGATGAGGAAAGTTAGAGTGAAGGACTAGAAGAAAAAAAGAAAAGGCGACGGCTACAGGCGGCAGCAGTGTGAGCGTTTCAGATGTAATAATCAATGTTTATTTATATAGCCCTAAATCACAAATGTCTCAAAGGACTGTACAAACCATTACAACTACGACATCCTCAGAAGAACCCACATAAGGGCAAGGAAAACTTACACAATAAGACACGTTTACTACGATAATTCTGGAAGATCCCTTATCTGCTTATTGTTTTATTACTGTTTTAGTGAGATTGTTTGATTGATTGATTGATGCTTTTATTAGTAGATTGCACAGTTCAGTACATATTCCGTACAATTGACAATCATAGCCTCCAGCAGCAAGAGCGATTCGGACCGAGAAAGCGACGATTTCCCCATTAATTTGAGCGAGGTTGAAAGATTTGTGGATGAGGAAAGTTAGAGTGAAGGACTAGAAGAAAAAAAGAAAAGGCGATGGCTACAGGCGGCAGCAGTGTGAGCGTTTCAGATGTAATAATCAATCAATGTTTATTTATATAGCCCTAAATCACAAATGTCTCAAAGGACTGTACAAACCATTACAACTACGACATCCTCAGAAGAACCCACATAAGGGCAAGGAAAACTCACACAATAAGACACGTTTACTACGATAATTCTGGAAGATCCCTTATCTGCTTATTGTTTTATTACTGTTTTAGTGAGATTGTTTGATTGATTGATTGATGCTTTTATTAGTAGATTGCACAGTTCAGTACATATTCCGTACAATTGACAATCATAGCCTCCAGCAGCAAGAGCGATTCGGACCGAGAAAGCGACGATTTCCCCATTAATTTGAGCGAGGTTGAAAGATTTGTGGATGAGGAAAGTTAGAGTGAAGGACTAGAAGAAAAAAAGAAAAGGCGATGGCTACAGGCGGCAGCAGTGTGAGCGTTTCAGATGTAATAATCAATCAATGTTTATTTATATAGCCCTAAATCACAAATGTCTCAAAGGACTGTACAAACCATTACAACTACGACATCCTCAGAAGAACCCACATAAGGGCAAGGAAAACTCACACAATAAGACACGTTTACTACGATAATTCTGGAAGATCCCTTATCTGCTTATTGTTTTATTACTGTTTTAGTGAGATTGTTTGATTGATTGATTGATACTTTTATTAGTAGATTGCACAGTTCAGTACATATTCCGTACAATTGACAATCATAGCCTCCAGCAGCAAGAGCGATTCGGACCGAGAAAGCGACGATTTCCCCATTAATTTGAGCGAGGATGAAAGATTTGTGGATGAGGAAAGTTAGAGTGAAGGACTAGAAAAAAAAAAAAAGAAAAGGCAACGGCTACAGGCGGCAGCAGTGTGAGCGTTTCAGATGTAATAATCAATGTTTATTTATATAGCCCTAAATCACAAATGTCTCAAAGGACTGTACAAACCATTACAACTACGACATCCTCAGAAGAACCCACATAAGGGCAAGGAAAACTCACACAATAAGACACGTTTACTACGATAATTCTGGAAGATCCCTTATCTGCTTATTGTTTTATTACTGTTTTAGTGAGATTGTTTGATTGATTGATTGATACTTTTATTAGTAGATTGCACAGTTCAGTACATATTCCGTACAATTGACAATCATAGCCTCCAGCAGCAAGAGCGATTCGGACCGAGAAAGCGACGATTTCCCCATTAATTTGAGCGAGGATGAAAGATTTGTGGATGAGGAAAGTTAGAGTGAAGGACTAGAAGAAAAAAAGAAAAGGCGACGGCTACAGGCGGCAGCAGTGTGAGCGTTTCAGATGTAATAATCAATGTTTATTTATATAGCCCTAAATCACAAATGTCTCAAAGGACTGTACAAACCATTACAACTACGACATCCTCAGAAGAACCCACATAAGGGCAAGGAAAACTCACACAATAAGACACGTTTACTACGATAATTCTGGAAGATCCCTTATCTGCTTATTGTTTTATTACTGTTTTAGTGAGATTGTTTGATTGATTGATTGATGCTTTTATTAGTAGATTGCACAGTTCAGTACATATTCCGTACAATTGACAATCATAGCCTCCAGCAGCAAGAGCGATTCGGACCGAGAAAGCGACGATTTCCCCATTAATTTGAGCGAGGATGAAAGATTTGTGGATGAGGAAAGTTAGAGTGAAGGACTAGAAAAAAAAAAAAAGAAAAGGCAACGGCTACAGGCGGCAGCAGTGTGAGCGTTTCAGATGTAATAATCAATGTTTATTTATATAGCCCTAAATCACAAATGTCTCAAAGGACTGTACAAACCATTACAACTACGACATCCTCAGAAGAACCCACATAAGGGCAAGGAAAACTTACACAATAAGACACGTTTACTACGATAATTCTGGAAGATCCCTTATCTGCTTATTGTTTTATTACTGTTTTAGTGATATTGTTTGATTGATTGATTGATGCTTTTATTAGTAGATTGCACAGTTCAGTACATATTCCGTACAATTGACCACTAAATGGTAACACCCGAATAAGTTTTTCAACTTGTTTAAGTCGGGGTCCATGTTAATCAATTCATTGTAAAGTCGGACGGCTGCAGTGAACGCCAGTGTCTCTCAGAGAAGCCGAGGAGCCAAAATCACAGCTGCCTTTTTGAGCTGCAGGATGAGGTGGCGTAATCTACTGAAGTCTCCGGTAAGAGCTGACTTAATATCACAATTTTTCCCCTCCAAAAACTTGCTGGTTGACGTAGAGAAACATGTTCGCTTGACCGCTCTGTGTTAAAGCTTCACAACAAAGAAAGAAACACCGGTTGTGTTTCGGTTGCTAAAGGCAGCTGCAATCCACCGCTTTCCACCAACAGCATTCTTCTTTGACGTCTCCATTATTAATTGAACAAATTGCAAAGGATTGTTAATATTTTATCATTGATATATTAACTATCAAACTGCGTGGTCGCTAGTAGTGGCTTTCAGTAGGCCTTTAATCATAGCGATTGAGTCGGCCTTGGTAAGAAGAGTATCGCGTTGTAACGAACAACTAGAGAAACCCAATTTTTACATTTAGAAACACTTTATTTGCTGTATTTTAATAATTACTCTGTGTATTTTACAATATTTATCCGTATTTTGTGTTGAAATATCCAATGCAATACACATAAGTGCCAGGTTCAAACACTGAAGACATCTATTAAACAAGACAAGAAGCAAAGAATTAAACAGAGACAGAATTAAATTTGGCTCAATTGAGGAGACACGTCTGGATACTGTACCCTTGTACAGTGTCTCACCACACTCTGGCAAAGAATTGTACGCTTCCTCTTTTATGGGGCGGTATAGCTCGGTTGGTAGAGCGGCCGTGCCAGCAACTTGAGGGTTGCAGGTTCGATCCCAGTTTGCACCATCTTAGTCACTGCCGTTGTGTCCTTGGGCAAGACACTTTACCCACCTGCTCCCAGTGCCACCCACACTGGTTTTAAATGTAACTTAGATATTGGGTTTCACTATGTAAAGCGCTTTGAGTCACTTGAGAAAAGCGCTATATAAATATAATTCACTTCACTTCACTTATTCGGACTTTCCCTGTGTCAGGCTTGCCCCTGACAGTTTGTTTGTGTTTTAGTTTTGCCTCTGTGTTTGTGTAGTATTTCTTGTCTTTAGTTCCTGTCAGCGCTCTTATTTTGTCTGTTTCCTGTCTTTCTCCCTGAGTGCTGTGTCCACTCAGGTGCGACTGATTGGCACCTGGCCACACCTGGTGTCAATCAGCCTGCTCCTATTTAGACCTGTCTTCCCATCCAGTCAGGGCTGGATTATTGTCGATATCACTTCCGTATTTTCGCTCCTATCGTGTCGTGTCATTGCAGCTTAGCGGTAAGCTATATTTCAGTATCTGTTTGTAGCTTACGTTTTTTTTGTTCCCTGCTTCTGTTTTGTTTTCATTCTACAAGTCACGACTTCTGTTTTCCTGCTCGGTACCAGCTAGCTTTCACGCTAGTCCTTTTTGTTTTTTTAGCTCTCATGCTAGCTCTCGTAGTTGGTTATCCGCCTCGTGCGCGCTTTTTGTTCTACCCCTTTGGTTTGTTCTTGTTTTAGTATCTTTATTAAATCATGTTTTCTCACTCCATGCCTTCCTCCATCTCTGCATCTTGGGGTTCGTCAACAACAAACTCTGACACCCTGATTACATGGCAACAGCTGTTTCTAAGGGATAAGGGGTTGTAAACAGCCATTGCCTTTGATTACAAGAGTTCAAAGAAGAGGTGCTTTGAGGGGAGTTAGCCCCTGCTTACTCTCCGCTTTGTAGTTCTTGGGTGACGATAATATCTTTCTGTTGATTACAATACATGAAAGAACCAGAACTCCTTCATGATGCTTACCATCCTACACAGTGCAGTTTTACAAGCCTTCTTCTCGGAAGGTTCAAAGAAAGCTATTGTCTTCTCGCCGGGAACTCATTTCAATACAAAGTTTTGTGATAACTTAGACACAATTATTCTAACAATAAGGTTACATAGATTTAGCATTATCGAGTCGAGGTGGGTTATCTTTGGGGACCTCGTGGTTCGATTCCATTGCGATTGTTAGATTGTTGTATTCAGAATCGATTCTTGATTAAACCCGATTCTTGTAATATATTATTTGGTATATAAATTATAATTAAAAACAGGTTCCAGGCTACAAAAGACTACAAGCAGTGTTGGCCCAAAAAACTCCTTTTCTTTTAAAAAAAAAAAATTTTATTAAAAAAAATACATTAAAAAAAAGCATTTTATTTACAAAAATCACATGATTTTAATCATTTTACTAAAATAAACCCTAACTCTAAACCAATCCCTGCTTTATAATACTTAGAATAGAAATTAACAAAGTAATTGGGAAGACATGCAATTACAATACTGAAAAAATACAGCTAAAAAAGCAACAATATCAATAATAATAAATAATAACAATAACAATAATATATATATATTTTAAATTATTTTTACATAATAAAATATGAATATTAGTTGTTATAATGTTTTAATAAAAGAAATGGAAAGGGAATAAGGGGTAGAAAAAGGATGGATGGATGGATGGATTTTTTAAAAATGTGTTTTTTTGCAATTAATATATATTTTTAAAATATATTCTCAGAAATTATGAATCCTTTTACAATCGGGATAAATAAAAATCGCTATTTGGATATTAACAATCTTAGTATCTCGTCAGTTTATGTTAGTAGAACTGAATCGTGCAGAAAATATTCTTATTAGAAATAATGTGATTCCATACATTTTATTTCTTTCCAGACACCCAAAATATAAACACAAAACACCTTTTTAGAGAATAAATATAGTTTTACATGCATAAAATACTGAAAAGTACATCCATCCATCCATTTACTACCGCTTGTCTCTTTTGGGGTCGCGGGGGGTGCTGGAGCCTATCTTAGCTGCATTTGGACGGAAGGCGGTGTACACCCTGGACAAGCCGCCACCTCATCACAGGGCCTGAAAAATACATGTGATTAACAAATGAAATTGACAAAGATTTACCAACGCTTTTATCTTTATTGAACGAGGAAGCGGCGAAGCAGAATGGGCAGGGGAGAGCCAATCAGACGCTCCCTTCGTACTTTGCTACGATTTTTTTCTCACCTTCATCAAAGTGCTGGCACTCGCAGCTTTCTTTGGCCCCATGGTGGTACATTTTTCAAACATTTTCAATACAAAAAAAAAAAAAGTCACCACCAACGCGTGGTATTCTTTATTTGGACGCTTGATTCCGCAAAATAATATGCAGCCAAATCACGCTGAATTATTACCAGAGGTGGGTAGACCAGCCAGAAATTGTACTCAAGTAAGAGTACAGTTACTTTAGAGATTTATTACTCCAGTAAAAGTAAGGAGTAGTCACCCAAATATTTACTTGAGTAAAAGTAAAAAGTATGTTGTGAAAAAACTACTCAAGTACTGAGTAACTGATGAGTAACTTGTTTGTTTAATGATTACGGCAACAAATAATGCACAAAAACATAAAAATAGCAACGAGGAAATTCAGAGCCAGGTTTATCTCTTAAGCGACTAAAACAATAATATATATTAAATAATAGTACATTAAAATAAAAAACATAAAGGCACATTGAGCCACAATAACTTAACAGCACCATAGGCTCAGTAGGCATTCATTGATTGATTAAAACTTTTATGAGTAGATTGCACAGTACAGTACATATTTCGTACAATTGACCACTAAATGGTAACACCCCAATAAGTTTTTCAATGTTAATCAATAACTTAATAAATGACCAAGTCCAGGTGATCTACTTCATATATACATACACACACATATCATATATATATATATATATATATATATATATATATATATATATATATATATATACAGTACATACATACATTTATATTTATTTATTTTGCCATTTTTGTTGACATGTTAAAGGTGTTTTAATGAATGTACATGCATGTTTAACACATAGATTCCTATCTTTCATGAAGACAAGAATATAAGTTGGTGTATTACCTGATTCTGATGATTTGCATTGATTGGAATCAGACAGTATAGTGATGATAACGTCCACGTTTTCAAATGGAGGAGAAAAAAAGTCCCTCTTTCTGTCTAATACCACATGAAAGTTGTTGGTTTCTGGCATCTTATCTGTCCAGCTTCCATATTTCTTTACAAGAAATACATTGGCGGCAAACTCCGTAGCTTGCTAGCTTGTTTGCGCTGGCTTTCGGAGAGTCTTATTTTGTTGGCGCAGGCGCGATGGAGCGGCGCTTTTATTGTGAAGACAGGAACTGTGCGATCAGTCTTTAGGCTTTTGACGGGAAGTACGGTTGAAATAAAAACGTGTCTTTTTTCCTTTACACTTTTGATTGATTGATTGAAACTTTTATTAGTAGATTGCACAGTACAGTACATATTCCGTACAATTGACCACTAAATGGTAACACCCCAATAAGTTTTTCAACGTTAATCAATTACTTAATAAATGACCAAGTCGAGGTGATCTACCTCATCTATACATATACATACACACATATCATACATATATATATATATATATATATATATATATATATATATATATATATATATATATATATATATTCATTTATTTTGCCGTTTTTCTTGACATGTTAAAGGTGTTTAAATGAATATACATGCATGTTTAACATATAGATTCCTATCTTTCATGAAGACAAGAATATAAGTTGGTGTATTACCTGATTCTGATGACTTGCATTGATTGGAATCAGACAGTATAGTGCTGATAACGTCCACGTTTTCAAATGGAGGAGAAAAAAAGTCCCTCTTTCTGTCTAATACCACATGAAAGTTGTTGGTTTTTGGCATCTTATTTGTCCAGCTTCCATATTTCTTTACAAGAAATACATTGGCGGCAAACTCCGTAGCGTGCTAGCTTGTTTGCACTGGCTTTCAGAGACTCTTATTTTATTAGCACAGGCGCGATGGAGCGGCACTTTTATTGTGAAGACAGGAACTGTGCGATCAGTCTTTAGGCTTTTGACGGGAAGTACGGTTGAAATAAAAACGTGTCTTTTTTCCTTTTCACTTTTGATTGATTGATTGAAACTTTTATTAGTAGATTGCACAGTACAGTACATATTCTGTACAATTGATCACTAAATGGTAACACCCCAATCATTTTTCAACGTTAATCAATTACTTAATAAATGACCCAGTCGAGGTGATCTACTTCATTTATACATATACATACACACACATATCATATATATATATATATATATAAATATATATATATATTCATTTATTTTGCCGTTTTTGTTGACATGTTAAAGGTGTTTTAATGAATATACATGCATGTTTAACATATATATTCCTATCTTTCATGAAGACAAGAATATAAGTTGGTGTATTACCTGATTCTGATAACTTGCATTGATTGGAATCAGACAGTATAGTGCTGATAACGTCCACGTTTTCAAATGGAGGAGAAAAAAAGTCCTCCTTTCTGTCTAATACCACATGAAAGTCATTGGTTTTTGGCATCTTATTTGTCCAGCTTCCATATTTGTTTTTATACACTTTAAAAGAAATACATTGGCGGCAAACTCTGTAGTTTGCTAGCTTGGTTGCACTGGCTTTCAGAGACTCTTATTTTGTTAGCGCAGGCGCGATGGAGCGGCACTTTTATTGTGAAGACAGGAACTGTGCGATCAGTCTTTAGGCTTTTGACGGGAAGTACGGTTGAAATAAAAACGTGTCTTTTTTCCTTTTCACTTTTGATTGATTGATTGAAACTTTTATTATTAGATTGCACAGTACAGTACATATTCCCTACAATTGACCACTAAATGGTAACACCCCAATCATTTTTCAACGTTAATCAATAACTTAATAAATGACCCGGTCGAGGTGATCTACCTCATCTATACATCTACATACACACATATCATATATATATATATATATATATATATATATATATTCATTTATTTTGCCGTTTTTGTTGACATGTTAAAGGTGTTTTAATGAATATACATGCATGTTTAACATATAGATTCCTATCTTTCATGAAGACAAGAATATAAGTTGGTGTATTACCTGATTCTGATGACTTGCATTGATTGGAATCAGACAGTATAGTGCTGATAACGTCCACGTTTTCAAATGGAGGAGAAAAAAAGTTCCTCTTTTCTGTCTAATACCACATGAAAGTTATTGGTTTTTGGCATCTTATTTGTCCAGCTTCCATATTTGTTTTTATACACTTTAAAAGAAATACATTGGCGGCAAACTCCGTAGTTTGCTAGCTTGTTTGCACTGGCTTTCAGAGACTCTTATTTTGTTGGCGCAGGCGCGATGGAGCGGCGCTTTTATTGTGAAGACAGGAACTGTGCGATCAGTCTTTAGGCTTTTGACGGGAAGTACGATTGAAATAAAAACGTGTCTTTTTTCCTTTTCACTTTTGATTGATTGATTGAAACTTTAATTAGTAGATTGCACAGTACAGTACATATTCTGTACAATTGACCACTAAATGGTAACACCCCAATAAGTTTTTCAACGTTAATCAATTACTTAATAAATGACCAAGTCGAGGTGATCTACTTCATTTATACATATACATACACACACATACACACATATCATATATATATATATATATATATATATATTCATTTATTTTGCCGTTTTTGTTGACATGTTAAATGTGTTTAATGATAATACAAGCATGTTTAACATATAGATTCCTATCTTTCATGAAGACAAGAATATAAGTTGGTGTATTACCTGATTCTGATGACTTGCATTGATTGGAATCAGACAGTATAGTGCTGATAACGTCCACGTTTTCAAATGGAGGAGAAAAAAAGTCCCTCTTTCTGTCTAATACCACATGAAAGTTGTTGGTTTTTGGCATCTTATTTGTCCAGCTTCCATATTTCTTTACAAGAAATACATTGACGGCAAACTCCGTAGCTTGCTAGCTTGTTTGCGCTGGCTTTCGGAGACTCTTATTTTGTTAGCGCAGGCGCGATGGAGCGGCACTTTTATTGTGAAGACAGGAACTGTGCGATCAGTCTTTAGGCTTTTGACAGGAAGTACGGTTGAAATAAAAACGTGACTTTTTTCCTTTACACTTTTGATTGATTGATTGATTGAAACTTTTATTAGTAGATTGCACAGTACAGTACATATTCCCTACAATTGACCACTAAATGGTAACACCCCAATAAGTTTGTCAACATGTTTAAGTCGGGTTTCACGTATCACGGTCATGTGACCACCTGGCTCTGTTTGATTGGTCCAACGTCACCAGTGACTGCATGTGATTGGTGAAACACAGGCATGCGTAGATCCTACTTTGAAAAACCAAAACAAACATTAATAGATCGATAAAAAAGTAGCGAGTAGCGAGCTAAATGGAGCGGAGTAAAAGTAGCGTTTCTTCTCTATAATTATACTCAACTAAAAGTAAAAGTATGTTGCATAAAAACTACTCTTAGAAGTACAATTTATCCCAGAAGTTACTCAAGTAAATGTAACGGAGTAAATGTAGTACGTTACCACCCACCTCTGATTATTAATAATAATAATACCGTTTGTTTTTTTGTCTGTGTGTCTTTTCTAGTTTTGCAACCCTCGAGAGCAACGGCCTTCTTTTTTACAACGGCCGCTTCAACGAGAAACACGACTTCATCGCTTTGGAGATCCAAGACAGCCAAGTGGTGCTGAAATATTCCACAGGTAACTTTCCTTTTCTTTGCAAACACTGTGCTTTTTACGCACACACACTGTATATGTCTATAGATATTGTTGACCAGAAAGTCAATGGAGTTTTGAGTTTTTACCCAATGCCCGCAGGTGAGTCGTCCACCCAGGTGAGTCCCTACCTGCCTGGAGGTGTGAGTGATGGGGAATGGCACACGGTTCACATCCACTACTACAACAAGGTGAGCTTGGGCTTTTATTTCTGCATATGTATATAGTTAGCGATGAGTACCTTTTACATTTGAAGCGATACGGTACCAATTCCTGGTACTCTAGAATAGGGCTGGGCGATATGGCCTTTTTTTAATATCTCGATATTTTTAGGCCATGTCACGATACACGATATATATCTCCACATTTTGCCTTAGCCTTGAATGAACACTTGATGCATATAATCACAGCAATTTGATGATTCTATGTGTCTACATTAAAAAAAATCTTCTTCATACTGCATTAATATATGCTCGTATTAACCCTTGTATTATGTTGGAAAAAATGACATTGATTATGTTGCGGGTCGTTTTGACCCGTCCTGTGTAAATGCACTCAAAACAGTCAAGAAAACAGGTTAAACCAATAAAAAAATTATTTTAGGTTGTATAAACATTTAAAAAAGTGACATGCAATACATTTTTTATTCCAATTGTATTATGTTAAGGGTCAATTTGACCCATTTCAGTTTTTGTGTTGATCAAAGTACTGGTTATCCTTTCTTTTTCTTGCTGATATCTGGTGACTTTTCCTCATCTAGGGTCATGAACTGGTGTGTAAATCTGGACACTTTGTTGTGTAGTGGAATGTTTGTGCAGAGTTTGTATAAAAAGATGATGTTGCGAGTCATTTTGACCCAGGCGCTTTAATGTGGGTAAATAGCTGTTCAGATCCAAAAATAAACATGTCTCCTTGATGTACTTTTTACTTTGATGTACAATTGTTTGTATTTTGATTGTCTCTGAGACCCAGAGCCAGGTGTGTGAAGGGAGGGAACTTTCTCACACTTGTCCTTGTCTCCTCAGATGTCATCCTTCTGGAGCTCATTTTTGGTGAGTTTGTCAAAGAGATGTCATGAGAACAGTGACAAGGACAAGTTTGAGAAAGTTCCCTCCCTTCACACACCTGGCTCTGGGTCTCAGAGGCGATCAAAATACAAACAATTGTACATCAAAGTAAAAAGTACATCAAAGAGACTTGTTTATTTTGGCTATTTATCCACATTAAAGTGTCTGGGTCAAAATGACCCGCAACATCATCTTTGTATACAAACTCTGCAAGACATTCCACTACTCAACAAAGTGTCCAGATTTTACACACCAGTTCATGACCCTAGATGAGGAAAAGTCACCAAATTTCAGCAAGAAAAAGAAAGGATAACCAGTACTTTGATCAACACAGAAACTGAAATGGGTCAAATTGACCCTCAACATAATAGAAGGGTTAAAGGACTACTGAAAGCCACTACTACCCACCACGCAGTCTGTTAGTTTATATATCAATGATGAAATATTAACATTGCAACACATGCCAATACGGCCGGTTTAGTTTACTAAATTGCAATTTTAAATTTCGTGCGGAAGTATCATGCTAAAACGTTGCGGTATGGTGACGTGTGCGCATAACGTCACGCATTGTAGAGGGCGTTTTGTTCCAGCACCGTTCACAGCTATAAGTCGTCTCTTTTCATCACATAATTACACAGTATTCTGGACACCCGTGTTGCTGAATCTTTTGCAAATTGTTCAATGAATAATGGAGACGTCAAAGAAGAAAGCTGTAGGTGGGAAGCGGTGTATTGCGGTCGCCTTTAGCAACACAAACACAGCCGGTGTTTCATTGTTTACATTCCCGAAAGATGACGGTCAAGCTTTACTATGGAACAGAGATGTCAAGCGAACCACACACAAAGTACTGTGTATTATGCAGCGATCATTTCGAAAGAACGTGTTTCGAAGAGGGTCCATTGCGAAGGGCAGAGATGGGCATCGCCACCACCCGTCGACTGGTGCTGAAGAAAGGTGCGGGGCCGACCTTCAGGTTGTACAGGTACGACCATATAATCTCAGTACAACACTAGTAACACAATAAGCAGATAAGGGATTTTTCAGAATTATCCTAGTAAATTTGTCTAATAACATCGGAATCGCTCCCACTCCCCTCTTTCACTCTCACTTTCCTCATCCACAAATTTGATAAAATCCTCGCTCAAATTAATAGGGAAATCGTCGCTTTCTCGGTCCGAATCGCTCTCGCTGCTAGTGGCCATGATTGTAAACAATGTTCAGATGTGAGGAGCTCCACAACCCGTGACGTCACGCGCACATCGTCTGCTACTTCCGGTACAGGCAAGGCTTTTTTATCAGCGACCAAAAGTTGCCAACTTTATCGTGAATGTTCTCTACTAAATCCTTTCAGCAAAAATATGGCAATATCGCGAAATGATCAAGTATGACACATAGAATGGACCTGCTATCCCCGTTTAAATAAGAACATCTCATTTCAGTAGGCCTTTAAACTTTCATGCAGAGAGGGAAATCACAACTGAGTCCATTTAGAAAAACTGTATTTATTAAACAGTGGCACAAACATTCATGTCATTTCCAAAACAGAAAGTGCAAGATTGTCCGAGGCATTTTAAAACAAGCGGTTAGTGCACTTTTGTGCATGATGTCACTAAGATGACATATCAAAACCACACTAAATTAAAGTGCACTTTTTGTACAGAATGGCGCTACAGTAGTTTAAAACTAATAAAGTGCACTTTTGTGCATGATGTCACACAAGTTGTTTCAATAAGTGTCAAATAAAAATGAGCTGCATAACAGGAAATCAAACAATGTATGTCCTCTATGTGGTAGGTTCCTGCGGACGTTATCTCCTTCTGTTGTTGACTATTCTTTTCATACGATGTTTATGTGGAAATGGTTGCCTCGGCATGTTATTGGTGTGGCAAGGAACTGAGATGTTGACATGCGGAGTAAGCACTCTTCATTTTCTAGCGGATGACTTTTCAAATGATGCTAGAAATTAGCAGTAATGCTACTTTTTGTAGCAACGCTTTTGCCCCACTCTTGACATATTACGGTTGTCTGTTGGACATTGTCAAGACTTGGACTAAGGAACAGCTTTCGCAGCTCGGTTCTCCCGGGGCGCAAAACGACTTGACTGGACACGGCGTGAAGGTGAATACATGATTTAATTATATTATAAAAGGAACAAAACAAAAGGCGCGCACAAGGTGGATAACAAACCTGGCTAAGAAACCAAAAACTATCACAAAGGCAGAACTATGGACATAAAAACAAAAACACTTACCGTATTTTTTAGGATTATAAATCGCTCCGGAGTATTTGTCGCACCGACCAAAAATGCATAATAAAGAAGAAAAAAACATATATACGTCGCAGTGGAGTATAAGTCGCATTTTTGGGAAAATCCAACACCAAGAAAAGACATTTGAAAGGCATTTTAAAATAAATAAATAATAGTGAACAACAGGCTGAATAATCCATCCATCTATTGTCTACCGCTTATTCCCTTTCGGGGTCGCGAGGGGCGCTGGCGCCTATCTCAGCTACAATCGGGCGGAAGGCGGGGTACACCCTGGACAAGTCGCCACCTCATAAGTGTACGTTATATGAGGCATAAATAACCTGAGGTGGTTTAGCTCGGTTGGTAAAGTGGCCGTGCCAGCAACTTGAGGGTTGCAGGTTCGATTCCCGCTTCCGCCATCCTACTCACTGCCGTTGTGTCCTTGGGCAAGACACTTTACCCACCTGCTCCCAGTGCCACGGCGTGGTGCAGTGGGAGAGTGGCCGTGCGCAATCCGAGGGTCACTGGTTCAAATCCCACCTAGAACCAACCTCGTCACGTCCGTTGTGTCCTGAGCAAGACACTTCACCCTTGCTCCTGATGGGTGCTGGTTGGCGCCTTGCATGGCAGCTCCCTCCATCAGTGTGTGAATATGTGTGTGTGAATGGGTAAATGTGGAAGTAGTGTCAAAGCGCTTTGAGTACCTTGAAGGTAGAAAAGCGCTATATAAGTACAACCCATTTATTGGGGTTCACTATGTAAAGCGCTTTGAGTCACTTGAGAAAAGCGCTATATAAATATAATTCACTAATTCACACATATAGCAGTTAGCATTCCATGACCCACAATGCAGTTCTGCCATGACCCTCCCCCGCCGAATTCTTATTGGTTGACGTGTATGTGACAATTGCTAAAATTTTCTTCGTCTCTTCCGCGAATGAGATAAATAATATTATTTGATATTTTACAATAATGTGTTTATAATTTCACACATAAGTCGCTCCGGAGTATATCTCGCACCCCCGGCCCAAACTATGAAAAAAACTGCGACTTGTAGTCCGAAAAATACGGTACTGTGACGTGAAAAAACGAGCAAGGGTGAATCAAGGCTGACTACCTGGCAAGTATGGCTTGAATAACACAAACATGATTAGTGACAGGTGCGTGAGTCCGAACACATGACAGGTGAAACTAATGGTTGTCATGGTGATAAGACAAGCGTGCACAAAGAGTCCAAAAAGCCACAGAACATAACCAAACAAAACATTATCAGTCACAAAGACATGACAGACATCTTCCCGCTTGAAGTCGTTTTCTATATCGCACAGAGACAAACCCGGGATATATATCGAGTATATCGATATATCGCCCAGCCCTACTCTGGAATCGATACCGGTACTGAAAGGTACCACATTTTTGTACTTTTGTGTCTTAATAAATATTGTTTTTGATAGTAAAATCTCAATTTTTTTGCAACGGGCAATAAAATTAGTACATGTTACTCACAATACGAAGGTCCTGAGCAGTCTTGGGTTCAATCCTGGGCTCGGAATCTTTCTGTGTGGAGTTTGCATGTTCTCCCCGTGACTGCGTGGGTTTTCTCCGGGTACTCCGGCTTCCTCCCACTTCCAAAGACATGACAGACATCTTCCTGCTTGAAGTCATTTTCTATATCGCACAGAGACAAACCCGGGATATATACGAGTATATCGATATATCGCCCAGCCCTACTCTGGAATCGATACCGGTACTGAAAGGTACCACATTTTTGTACTTTGGTGTCTTAATAAATATTGTTTTTGATAATAAAATCTCAATTTTATTGCAACGGGCAGCACGGTGGAACAGGGGTTAGTACATGTTACTCACAATACGAAGGTCCTGACTAGTCCTGGGTTCAACCCTGGGCTCGGAATCTTTCTGTGTGGAGTTTGCATGTTCTCCCCGTGACTGCGTGGGTTCCCTCCGGGTTCTCCGACTTCCTCCCACTTCCAAAGACATGCACCTGGGGATAGGCCCCTCCCACCTCCAAAGACATGCACCTGGGGATAGGCCCCTCCCACTTCCAAAGACATGCACCTGGGGATAGGCCCCTCCCACTTCCAAAGACATGCACCTGGGGATAGGTTGATTGGCAACACTAAATTGGCCCTAGTGTGTGAATGTTGTCTGTCTATCTGTGTTAGCCTTACGATGAGGTGGCGACTTGTCCAGGGTGTACCCCGCCTTCTGCCCGAATGCAACTGAGATAGGCTCCAGCACGCCACGTGACCCCAAAAAGGGACAAGCGGTAGAAAATGGATGGATTTTAAATTTATCTTTCCAGTTTTAGCGTCAGGTTTTTAAGTTTCAATTACAGTTTCAAAGCCGAATCGTTAGACCGCAGTCCTTTGTTGCACTCTAAAAAATGTTAATACTGTAAGTATTGTACTTGATACGCACCAGCTGTTTGATTGTAACGCGCATTTTAGTTGTGGTTTAATCAACAAATTTGGAGGCGTTGAGATCGCCATGTAAAATCGCTAATGGTAATCAGTAGCATGTCAATAGCAAAGCCAATGTATGTTAGCATTAAGCTAGCGCATTTTTCGGGGGAAAACGTAGCCTTATTTTACTTACGTTGGAGAGTTTTGTTTTTTTCTGTCAGTATCTCTGTCGGTATAGAACAATGCAACATTACCTAGTAGGGCTGCGAATATTTGGGTGTCCCGCGATTTGATTCAATATCGATTCCTGAGGTCACGATTTCATTCAAAATCGATTTTTTTTTTTCAATTCAACACGATTCTCGATTCAAAAACGATTTTTTCCCCCCGATTTAAAAGGATTCTGTATTCATTCAATACATAGATTTCAGCAGGATCTACCCCAGTCTGCTGACATGCTAGCAGAGTAGTAGATTTTTGTAAAAAGCTTTTATAATTGTAAAGGACAATGTTTTATCAACTGATTGCCATAATGTCAATTTGTTTTAACTATTAAACGAACCAAAAATATGACTTATTTTATCTTTGTGAAAACATTGGACACAGTGTGTTGTCCAGCTTATGAGATGCCATGCAAGTGTAAGCCACTGTGACACTATTCTTCTTTATTATTATTTTTATAAATGTCTAATGATAATGTCAATGAGGGATTTTTAATCTCTGCTATGCTGAAAATATAACTAATATTGATGCTGTTGTTGATAATATTCATTTTTGTTTCACTACTTTTGGTTTGTTCTGTGTCTTCTCTCAAATGCTCTGTTTATTGCAGTTCTGAGTGTTGCTGGGTCAGGTTTGGTTTTGGACTTATATTTCATTGTTATGGTATTGCTGTGTATTGTTTTGTTGGATTGATAGAATTTTTATTTATTTTTTTATTTAAAAAATCGTTTTTTTTTAAAAATGAGAATCGATTCTGAATTGCACAACGTGAGGATCACGATTCAAATTCGAATCGATTTTTTTCCCACACCCCTATTACCTAGTTTGGCTATGTCCGCTCTCAGTGCTGCTGGAGTGACTGCCAAGTGCCTAAATGCACTGTAACATAGCACTGTTGGATTCAGGTGAATCGGTAGGAATGTCGGGATTCGGTTTGTGTCTGGATCCGGTACCTATCCCTACTAATAGTCGCACAATAAATTTTATATTATTTTAATCAGTGTTGGTTTTCTTTCGATTCTTTTTTTGTGCTTTTTTACTCGTCACATAATTGTTTTTATTCGAGCACTAACGTGTGCTTCTAATTGTTTGCCGTTCTGTCCGTGCACAAAGGATGCATCTCACCTTTAATTTTCCTTCTTCCTTTATTTTCCTCAGCCAGCTATACGCTATGTGAGTATGAGCGTGCGTCATGGGAATGAACCCACATGCGTCTTGTCTTCTTATTAGCCCCCGCCCCCACCCCTGATAATTGTTTTTTGTTGCCTTTACTAACTCTTTTCCCCTTTCCTTGCTAACTCTGCGATGAGAAGTATCCCACTGTTATGCATTGGAGTCAAAGTCCACTTCATCCAATGCAGGATTTGTTTGAGCAAAACCCAACTCACGGCATTGTTTTGGACATTGTCATTTTTATAATAATGTAATATTTAAAATTTCAACATGGGCCCCAAAGTTGTATCTCTTGTACAGGTGCTGTTCATATTATTAGAATATCATGAAAAAGTTCAATCAATTAATCAATCAATGTTTATTTATATAGCCCCAAATCACAAATGTCTCAAAGGACTGCACAAATCATTACGACTACAACATCCTCGGAAGAACCCACAAAAGGGCAAGGAAAACTCACACCCAGTGACAATGCTGACTATGAGAAACCTTGGAGAGGACCTCAGATATGGGCAACCCCCCCCCCCCCTCTAGGGGACCGAAAGCAATGGATGTCGAGCGGGTCTAACATGATACTGTGAAAGTTCAATCCATAGTGGCTCCAACACAGCCGCGAGAGTTCAGTTCAAAGCGGATCCAAGACAGCAGCGAGAGTCCCGTCCACAGGAAACCATCTCAAGCGGAGGCGGATCAGCAGCATAGAGATGTCCCCAACCGATACACAGGCGAGCGGTCCATCCCGGGTCCCGACTCTGGACAGCCAGTACTTCATCCATGGTCATCGGACCGGACCCCCTCCACAAGGGAGGGGGGGACATAGGAGAAAAAAGAAAAGAAGCGGCAGATCAACTGGTCTAAAAAGGAGGTCTATTTAAAGGCTAGAGTATACAGATGAGTTTTAAGGTGAGACTTAAATGCTTCTACTGAGGTAGCATCTCGAACTGTTACTGGGAGGGCATTCCAGAGTACTGGAGCCCGAACGGAAAACGCTCTATAGCCCGCAGACTTTTTTTGGGGCTCTAGGAATCACTAATAAGCCGGAGTCTTTTGAACGCAGATTTCTTGCCGGGACATATGGTACAATACAATCGGCAAGATAAGTTGATTTATTTCAGTAATTATATTCAGAACGTGAAACTTACATGTTATATCAATTTATTACACACATAGAACTCTGGGGAAACACTTTTAAAACCATAACTAATGATATTGTTTTGCTGCTAATAAACAAAGCAGGATATTATGACCACACCCATCCATTATTTGTTCAATCAAAACTTATGAAATTTCAAGATATTGTTTATTATAAAATAACACAGATAATGTTCAAAGCAAAAATAAATACTCTTCCAGAAGGAATTCCAAAAATACTTCTCTCTACAGACCAGCAAATACAATCTAAGAGATGAATCTGAGTTTATTTTACCAAAAGCAAGACTAGTTGTTAAACGTAGATGTTTGTCTGTTCTCGGTGTTCATTTGTGGAATTCTGTTGGTAAAGAAATAAAAATGAGTGACTCAGTATTTAATTTCAAAAAGAACATGTCACAATGTATTTTAAAAAGTTATGTGAACTAGAAATGTATGTTTGTTTGGTTAAATGTTGTATTTAGAAGGTATGTATGTTTATCTACACTACCGTTCAAAAGTTTGGGGTCACATTAAAATGTCCTTATTTTTGAACGAAAAGCACTGAACTTTTAAAAGAAGATAACTTTAAACTAGTCTTAACTTTAAAGAAATACACTCTATACATTGCTAATGTGGTAAATGACTTTTTTAGCTGCAAATGTCTGCTTTTTTGTACAATTTCTACATAGGTGTATAGAGGCCCATTTCCAGCCGCTATCACTCCAGTGTTCTAATGGTACCATGTGTTTGTTCATTCAATCAATCAATCAATGTTTACTTATATAGCCCTAAATCACTAGTGTCTCAAAGGGCTGCACAAACCACCACGACATCCTCGGTAGGCCCACATAAGGGCAAGGAAAACTCACACCCAGTGGGACATCGGTGACAATGATGACTATGAGAACCTTGGAGAGGAGGAAAGCAATGGATGTCGAGCGGGTCTAACATGATACTGTGAAAGTTCAATCCACAATGGATCCAACACAGTCGCGAGAGTCCAGTCCAAAGCGGGTCCAACTCAGCAGCGAGAGTCCCGTTCACAGCGGAGCCAGCAGGAAACCATCCCAAGCGGAGGCGGCTCAGCAGCGCAGAGATGTCGAGGCGGATCAGCAGCGCAGAGATGTCCCCAGCCGATACACAGGCAAGCGGTACATGGCCACCGGATCGGACCGGACCCCCTCCACAGGAAAGAATGGGACATAGAAGAAAAAGAAAAGAAACAGCAGATCAACTGGTCTAAATTGGCTCAGAAAGCTAATTGATGATTAGAAAACCCTTGTGCAACCATGTTCACACATCTAAAAACAGTTTAGCTCGTTACAGAAGCTACAAAAATGATCTTCCTTTGAGCAGATTGAGTTTCTGGAGCATCACATTTGTGGGGTCACTTAAATGCTCAAAATGGCCAGAAAAAGAGAACTGGTAGCCCTTTGCATTAATCAGTACCCAAGAAGTAGCTCTTGCTTTCAAAAAGGTTGCTGACCCCTGTCCTACACTGTGTGTTGTTCAATAAAACCTTGACATGTTCCTTCCCACGTCTTCTGGTGCACGCTGTTGTTGAGTTTTGCATCACGCATGTCCTCTTACCGCTTGTCTTGTGTCTGGTCAGCCCAAGCGCAGCAAGAGCGGCGATGCCCAGGGTCCGTCAGACGAGAAGATTGCCGTGGTGAGCGTGGACGACTGCGACACGGCCTTGTCGCTCCGCTTCGGCACCCAGCT
>NC_084616.1:75933080-76010580 GCF_033978795.1 Nerophis ophidion
TCTCGTACTTCACATCTTTTATTTCTTTCAACACGCTTTCCTCTTATCTCTTTCCCAGCTTAAAAAACACCCCAAAGAGCCAAAGTGTCCTCATAGAATTTAGTGGGAGATCATGTGAAGTTAAGCGCACTATTACAGTCATAACGGAACTCATTTCTGGCAATTACAACTGAGTCTTGCTGCGTACAAGATGTTGCTTTTCAACTAGAAAGTAAAAAACAAAAAAACAAAAAAAAAACCCTACCAACTTCCAAAAAAGGACAAAGCTAAATTCCACATCTGTTGCCTCATACAGGTGTTAGACTTGTAAATAACTGCACTAATATACGGCAAACAAGATATTTTTATATTTATTTTTAAAAATATATGTTCGAATGGTAACATAAGATATCAAGTGGTGTTCTCGTTATGTTTTTCTTGTTTTACAAAATGCAACTTTGAGCTGTCACTTTAACCATCGTACAGGAATAAAAGTAGACACAAGCAAATACACTATTTTTTTATTACTTTTGATGACAAATGTGTTGTGGGAGGAAGGATTATTGATTTGGGATTTTACTGTGTACATTTCTTTTTTTAATACACCCACATAGGTGTATAAAATGTATATATATGTATATTAGTCTGTGTATATATATGTGTATGTATGTATATGTATATATATTTATATATATATATATTTATACTGTATATGTATGTGTGTATATATTAGGGCTGGGCAACGATTAAAAACTTTAATCGAAGTTAATCGCACGATTTCTCCGATTAATCGCGATTAACTGCATTGTGTACGCAAAGCCCAATAATGAATTCAAAAGTAGTGTGTAGTGCACCTTTATTGGAATATTCTCCCACATGAACAAAAGCGCCAAAACATTTGTTGTGCAAACACAATTTAAATCAGTCCTTGTTAAACAGTAGCAGTTAAATAGCATATTTGATGAAAATCAACTCCAAAAATGTAAATACAAACATTTAAGCTTATTGCCACTGCCAGGGTATTTAAGTTATCCTGTTTGTTATGGAAAATAAATATAATCTACATACAAATCTCTGAGCCACAATCATAACATCTGAACAGGTAATTTCTGAGGTAACAGCAGAAACATTTTTTTTATCAGGGATCTTATGTTTAAAAAACCTATATTATAGGTAGTGGGCTGTTTTAGGGAATTTTGGATCAAATTATCCGTAGTAGCAATATTAATAATGTTGTGTTTATTCTGCGTAGTGCACTTAAAATAATTATGACCATATCTAGGAATTGATATGATGGGAATTTTCCGATTGTTTGCTTGGTGCTTTGATAAACTGAAGGCATCATATACATGGTACTATATTGTGATGTTATGAGCCAGGGGAAAAAAGAACTACCCTACCCAGCATGCAACAGGAGTGAGGAGCATGTATAGGTTGTGTCGCCATGACGGCATCTTGTATGTTGTGATATGCACGCTCTGAAAGCAAACGTTAAGAACTCAGCCAACACTCCTGGTCTGCATTATTCATAAATAGACAGACAACACATATACTCCGCTGCTTCACAGGCCGCTGGATGTAGCCGGCAAAGTATTCCCATGCTAGCTAGCCGGTCTAGCAAGCACGCCTCATTCAGTCCAAAACGGCCCGATCTATCCACATCCAGAATTGTCTGGCGGTCGTAAGTGATCCCGGAGTGACCACGCTGTAAGCCAGCCAGGAAATTTGCAGAGTTGTCCGGTATTTTTGCCAAATGTTCCATCTTTACCAAGAGCCCCTCCACGCCGGGCGACGCCATCTTGTTAAGAAAAGGCGTTAACAAAATAAAAGCATGGAAACAACATACGCAAATGTGCGATAAAATAATTGTCGGCGTTAATAGATTGATGAGTTAACGCGTAATTAACGCATTAATTTGCCCACCCCTAATTTATATATATGTGTATTCAATGTGTAAAAATATATGTATATATAAACATACATGAATATGTATATATATTTATAAATATACAGTATATGTATATACATATATGTATGCATAAATATGTGTATATATGTACAATGGTGCAAAAAAGTATTTAGTCAGCCAGCGATTGTGCAAGTTCTCCCACTTAAAATGATGACAGAGGTCTGTAATTTTCATCATAGGTACACTTCAACTGTGAGAGACAGAATGTGAAAAAAAAATCTAGGAATTCACATTGGAGGAATTTTAAATAATTTATTTGTAAATTATGGTTGAAAATAAGTATTTGGTCAACCATTCAAAGGAGGTTTTGGCTCAAAATCTCACGATACATGGCCCCATTCATTCTTTCCTTAACACGGATCAATCGTCCTGTCCCCTTAGCAGAAAAACAGCCCCAAAGCATGATGTTTCCACCACCATGCTTCACAGTAGGCATGGTGTTCTTGGGATGCAACTCAGTATTCTTCTTCCTCCAAACACGACGAGTTGAGTTTATATCAAAAAGTTCCATTTTGGTTTCATCTGACCACATGACATTCTCCCAATCCTCTGCTGTATCATCCATGTATCCATTTTGGTACAAACTCAACTGGTCGTGTTTGGAGGAAGAAGAATACTGAGCTCAATGACACAACGGCAGTGACTAGGATGGCGGAAGCGAGGATCAAACCTGGAACCGTCAAGTTGCTGGCATGGCCGCTCTATTATAAAATAAAATAAACAAACCGTATTTTGATATAGATACCGGAATTCCTTGACCGCCTGGTCAAACTCGTGACACTTCCCCCGTCAACATTTTCAAAACGGAGGAGGCTGATTTCAATAGCGGTAATTTGTAATCACATAAAGGGAAGAAGATTAAGAGCTATTCAGTAGGATTTAGGCTCCAAGCTTACATCACACTCAAATTTTTACTGCGTACCTTTGGTAAGTGCCGGAGTGAGAAGAGGTTTTGAAATAATTAGCGCATTAGGGCTTCACGGTGGCAGAGGGGTTAGTCCGTCTGTCAATCAATCAATCAATCAATGTTTACTTATATAGCCCTAAATCACTAGTGTCTCAAAGGGCTGCACAAACCACTACGACATCCTCGGTAGGCCCACATAAGGGCAAGGAAAACTCACACCCAGTGGGACGTCGGTGACAATGATGACTATGAGAACCTTGGAGAGGAGGAAAGCAATGGATGTCGAGCGGGTCTAACATGATACTGTGAAAGTTCAATCCATAATGGATCCAACACAGTCGCGAGAGTCCAGTCCAAAGCGGAGCCAGCAGGAAACCATCCCAAGCGGAGGCGGATCAGCTGCCTCACAATACGAAGGTCCTGCAGTCCTGGGTTCAAATCCAGGCTCGGGATCTTTCTGTGTGGAGTTTGCATGTTCTCCCCGTGAATGCGTGGGTTCCCTCCGGGTACTCCGGCTTCCTCCCACTTCCAAAGACATGCACCTGGGGATAGGTTGATTGGCAACACTAAATGGTCCCTAGTGTGTGAATGTTGTCTGTCTATCTGTGTTGGCCCTGCGATGAGGTGGCGACTTGTCCAGGGTGTACCCCGCCTTCTGCCCGATTGTAGCTGAGATAGGCGCCAGCGCCCCCCGCCACCCCAAAAGGGAATAAGCGGTAGAAAATGGATGGATGGATGCTTACTTTTACCGCATGCCTTTGGTAAGCGCAGGAGTGAGAAGAGGTTTTAAATTAATCCATTGTTTACAAATTTGGTAAATAAATAACCCAAAAATGTATATTTTGTTGATTTCTTACTGTACCGAAAATGAACCGAACCGTGACCTCCAAACCGAGGTACGTACCGGACCGAAATTTTTGTGTACCGTTACACCCGTAGTGAATGTGGAAGTCGTGTCAAAGCGCTTTGAGTACCTTGAAGGTAGTAAAGCGCTATACAAGTACAACACATTTACCATTTATTAGTTTGTTGTGGGTGGAGTGCCATCTCCGGGTTGGGGGGGAGACCCTGCCCCAAGTGGAGGAGTTCAAGTACCTAGGAGTCTTGTTCACGAGTGAGGGAAGAGTGGATCGTGAGATCGACAGGCGGATCGGTGCGGCGTCTTCAGTAATGCGGACGTTGTACCGATCCGTTGTGGTGAAGAAGGAGCTGAGCCGGAAGGCAAAGCTATAAATGATAAATGGGTTGTACTTGTATAGCGCTTTTCTACCTTCAAGGTACTCAAAGCGCTTTGACACTACTTCCACATTTACCCATTCACACACACATTTACACACTGATGGAGGGAGCTGCCATGCAAGGCGCCAACCAGCAACCATCAGGAGCAAGGGTGAAGTGTCTTGCTCAGGACACAACGGACGTGACGAGGCTGGTTCTAGGTGGGATTTGAACCAGTGACCCTCTCTCAATTTACCGGTCGATCTACGTTCCCATCCTCACCTATGGTCATGAGCTTTGGGTCATGACCGAAAGGACAAGATCACGGGTACAAGCGGCCGAAATGAGTTTCCTCCGCCGTGTGGCGGGGCTCTCCCTTAGAGATAGGGTGAGAAGCTCTGCCATCCGGGAGGAACTCAAAGTAAAGCCGCTGCTCCTCCACATCAAGAGGAGCCAGATGAGGTGGTTCGGGCATCTGGTCAGGATGCCACCCGAACGCCTCCCTAGGGAGGTGTTTAGGGCACGTCCAGCCGGTAGGAGGCCACGGGGAAGACCCAGGACACGTTGGGAAGACTATGTCTCCCGGCTGGCCTGGGAACGCCTCGGGATCCCCCGGGAAGAGCTAGACGAAGTGGCTGGAGATAGGGAAGTCTGGGCTTCCCTGCTTAGGCTGCTGCCCCCGCGACCCAACCTCGGATAAGCGGAAGATGATGGATGGATGGATGGATAGTTTGTTGTGTTTGGTTCCGTGTGCATGTTTTCCGTGACGTTTCTAACCGTGTCTGCCGCTGACACCAAAACACAGAAAGGGTGACGTGCGGCCTTCCGGGTAATCCGTAATCACGTTGGCCCGTGTCATGTCGGCGTTGAGAAAAGCCCGCCGCGAGAGAAACTGGATCAGAGAAGATCTGGCTGTGTGCACATCTCTCCTCGTCTCTGCGCGTGTCGTCTTCAGGACTGACTTTTTTTGTTCGAATGTGACAAAAGTTGAAGTTTCATCTGGGCCGTTTCGTCTGTCGTCTCCTTTGTTCCACTCGAGTGAAACTAAAACGACGACAAAAAAAAAAAAAAGTGTCCCGGTGACAGCTCATGTCTCATTTTTTTATGCAACATGACATATTCTTGGTTTCCCTGAGCCCACCTTCCATGCATCTTGTCATCCATCTCCACGTCTTGTTACTCTCTTGATGTTTGCTGTGACGCACATTTAATCTTTGTTTATTCTTCTGGCTCCCAGGCGGCCTCCTGTCATCTTTTATCATTTTTTTCTTTTTTGGTTAACAACCACACCCTTTTATTTTCTGCTGCTTTATTCTCCCTCGGCCTTGAAATCCACCTGATATTTAATGTCATATTTAATCTCCTCCTCCTCCATCTCTCTTCTTGTCTCCTCTTTGCAATGTCTTTCTGCCCCAACCCACAACATGACCACCATTAGCATCTGATTTGTTTTTGAAAAAAAACAAAACACTGATTTTTCTTTCCCCTGACAATGTATTTAATCTTTTGCTTTGTTTAATCCAGGGGTGTCCAAACTTTTTCCACTGACGGCCGCACACTGAAAAATCAAAGCAAGCGGGGGCCATTTTCATAGTTTTTCTTTTAAAAACCAATACAATATATGTATAAAAAATATACATTCAGGCCTCCACTCAGTTATGATCCTGGGGACCCCAAAGGATTTTGGTGAAAAAAAAAAACATTAAAAATTGTGTCATTATTCAGTATTATTATTTTCATTATTATTCAAGTTTTAAATCTCTAGATCGAAAAAAAGGGAAAAACAAAAAATATGCAATATTTTCACCCAATAACATTTTTTTAGGTGGAATATTTGATATTATATAATAATTGAACCCTTAGATTTTGATTTTGATTCATTATTATTTTGGAGCAATGACACTTAAAAACAAATCACACTAAAATAATTGGGGATCCAAAAGTGTCCAATTTATTAAAGTGTTAAAAAATAAATTATATATATTTTTTTACCATTTACTTATAGCACAATAATCTCGAAATCAACTTCAGATCCATCAGTCAATAATTAGTTTTATTGTTGTTATGTTTTTTGTTTGTTTTAGGCCCTTCTTTTAAATAAAAAAAAAAACAGCTCTGTTTTTTTATATGGCAAAACACAAAATATGCAACATTTTCCTCCAAAAAATATTTCAAAATGTGACTTAATTGGAGCCTTGAATAGGTCAATAATTTAAAATGACATTGATTTTGATTCATTATAATTTTTTTGAGAAAGAAACAGCCTGCATGGCAGCTTTGTGTTATTAGTGTAAGCATTGCAACAATTTCTTGTTACATTTCACCTGTTTGCTCTTTTATACCACTTTTTATGTCTTTAATTTTTTTTTCAATTGTATTCTTAAAATGTGCCGTGGGGCCGTTAAAAAATAACCTGTCGGCCACACTTTGGACACCCCTGGTTTAATCCCTTCCTCCCTCCTTTCTTCTTATTAAACCGGGCGACATCTGCTCTCCTCCATCCATCCATCTTCTTCCGCTTATCCGAGCTCGGGTCGCGGGGGCAGCAGCCTAAGCAGGGAAACCCGGACTTCCCTCTCCCCAGCCACTTCGTCTAGCTCTTCCCGGGGGATCCCGAGGTGTTCCCAGGCCAGCCGGGAGACATAGTCTTCCCAACGTGTCCTGGGTCTTCCCCGTGGCCTCCTTCCGGTTGGACGTGCCCTAAACACCTCCCTAGGGAGGCATTCAGGTGGCATCCTGACCAGATGCCCGAACCACCTCATCTGGCTCCTCTCCATGTGGAGGAGCAGCGGCTTTACTTTGAGTTCCTCCCGGATGGCAGAGCTTCTCACCCTATCTCTAAGGGAGAGACCCGCCAAACTCATTTCGGCCGCTTGTACCCGTGATCTTATCCTTTCGGTCATGACCCAAAGCTCATGACCATAGGTGAGGATGGGAACGTAGATCGACCGGTGAATTGAGAGCTTTGCCTTCCGCTCAGCTCCTTCTTCACCACAACGGATCGGTACAACGTCCGCATTACTGAAGACGCCGCACCGATCCGCCTGTCGATCTCACGATCCACTCTTCCCTCATTCGTGAACAAGACTCCTAGGTACTTGAACTCCTCCACTTGGGGCAGGGTCTCCTCCCCAACCCGGAGATGGCACTCCACCCTTTTCCGGGCGAGAACCATGGACTCGGACTTGGAGGTGCTGATTCTCATTCCGGCCGCTTCAGAGTTGGCTGCGAACCGATCCAGTGAGAGCTGAAGATCCCGGTCAGATGAAGCCATCAGGACCACATCATCTGCAAAAAGCAGAGACCTAATCCTGTGGTTCCAACGCCTTGACTGCGCCTAGAAATTCTGTCCATAAAAGTTAGCTCCTTCTTCACCAAAACGGATCGGTACAACGTCCGCATTACTGAAGACGCCGCACCGATCCGCCTGTCGATCTCATGATCCACTCTTCCCCCACTCGTGAACAAGACTCCTAGGTACTTGAACTCCTCCACTTGGGGCAGGGTCTCCTCCCCAACCCGGAGATGGCGTTCCACCCTTTTACGGGCGAGAACCATGGACTCGGACTTGGAGGTGCTGATTCTCATTCCGGTCGCTTCACACTCGGCTGCGAACCGATCCAGCGAGAGCTGAAGATCCCGGTCAGATGAAGCCATCAGGACCACATCATCTGCAAAAAGCAGAGACCTAATCCTGTGGTTCCAACGCCTTGACTGCGCCTAGAAATTGTGTCCATAAAAGTTATGAACAGAATGGGCGACAAAGGACAGCCTTGGCGGAGTCCAACCCTCACTGGAAATGTGTCCGACTTACTGCCGGCAATGCGGACCAAGTTCTGACACTGATCATACAGGGAGCGGACCGCCACAATAAGACAGTCCGATACCCCATACTCTCTGAGCACTCCCCACAGGACTTCCCGAGGGACACGGTCCAATGCCTTCTCCAAGTCCACATCTGCTCTCCTGACGCTTATTAACTCTTCCCTATCTCCTTCTTTATTAGGTCTCTGGATCTGACAGGTCCATTGTTCTTGGGCGGAGTTCCCAACGTTCCTGACAACTTCCCGTTCGGCACCAGGGAGTTTATCGGCTGTATGAAGGAGCTGCACATTGACAACAAGCCGCTGGACCTCGCCGGTTTATTGCCAACAATGGAACTGTCCCAGGTCAGATTTTCATTCCTGTGGGTTCTACTTATGTAGCACTTTTCTACCTTTTTTTCACACACACATTCACACACTGATGGCGGGAGCTGCCATGCAAGGCGCTAACCAGGTCCCATCAGGAGCAAGGGTGAAGTGTCTTGCTCAAGGACACAACGGACGTGACTAGGATGGTACAAACCCCGTTTCCATATGAGTAGGGAAATTGTGTTAGATGTAAATATAAACAGAATACAATGATTTGCAAATCATTTTCCACCCATATTCAGTTGAATATGCCACAAAGACAACATATTTGTCTCCACCTTTAGGGCGATTCACTTGACAACTTTGGTGTTTTTGTGCGACGTCGGAAGCAAAACGTGCCTGAAAGCACGAGTTCCGCTCTGCAAATGACACCGCCCCCGTTCAATCAAAATATAAAACCTGACTTCCTTGACTTGAATAGGAAAAATGACGCTAATGATTTTTTTCCACTGAAAAGCACATTGTTGTTGTTGTTGTTGTTGTTGTGCAGCACAATGGAACACATTCTTCTGACGTCACAACAGGTTTTGGCACATTTAACTGGCCGCGCTATTAAAACGTTGCATGTAAACTGTCATTGAGCATTGTGCTATTGTATTCCTCCAAGTATGTACACACCTGTTTCTCTGTGGCACAATCTGCCACTTTGAATCCAATATAAAGCACTATACACTACTTTATATTCAACAAAAATAACAAGGGGGTTATGGATTAAAGTTCTGTTTAAGAAAAAAAACCCAACTTGCTGAACTGTCCTCCTATGCAACCACCCTGCTGACACACACACACTCTGTCACTAGTCTTGTGGTGCACTCAGTCTACAAACCCTGTTTCCATATGGAAATTGTGTTAGATGTAAATATAAACAGAATACAATGATTTGCAAATCCTTTTCAACCCATATTCAGTTGAATATGCTACAAAGACAACATATTTGATGTTCAAACTGATAAACATTTTTTTTTTGGGGCAAATCATCATTAACTTTAGAATTTGATGCCAGCAACACGTGACAAAGAAGTTGGGAAAGGTGGCAATAAATACTGATAAAGTTGAGGAAGGCTCATCAAACACTTATTTGGAACATCCCACAGGTGTGCAGGCTAATTGGCAACAGGTGGGTGCCATGATTGGGTATAAAAACAGCTTCCCAAAAAATTATCGGTCTTTCACAAGACAGGATGGGGCGAGGTACACCCCTTTGTCCACAACTAGGGGCGGCATAGTTGGTAGAGTGGCCGTGCCAGCAACTTGAAGGTTGCAGGTTCGATTCCCGCTTCCGCCATCCTATCCACTGCCGTTGTCTTTGGGCAAGACACTTTACCCACCTGCTCCCAGTGCCACCCACACTGGTTTAAATGTAACTTAGATATTGGGTTTCACTATGTAAAGCGCTTTGAGTCACTAGAGAAAAGCGCTATATAAATATAGTTCACTTCACTTCACTTCAACTGCGTGAGCAAATAGTCAAACAGTTTAAGAACAACGTTTTCTCAAAGTGCAATTGCAAGAAATTTAGGGATTTCAACATCTACGCTCCATGATATCGTCAAAAGGTTCAGAGAATCTGGAGAAATCACTCCACGTAAGCGGCATGGCCGGAAACCAACATTGAATAACCGTGACCTTCCATCCCTCAGACGGCACTGTATCAAAAACCAACATCAATCTCTAAAGGATATCACCACATGGGCTCAGGAACACTTCAGAAAACCACTGTCACTAAATACAGTTTGTCGCTACATGAATTGATTAACGTGGACCCCGACTTACCATGAATTGATCAACGTGGACCTCGACTTAAACAAGTTGAAAAACTTATTCGGGTGTTACCATTTAGTGGTCAATTGTACGGAATATGTACTGTACTGTGCAATCTACTAATAAAAGTATCAATCAATCAATCAAAACATCTGTAAGTGCAAGTTAAAGCTCTATTATGCAAAGCGAAGGCCATTTATCAACAACATCCAGAAACGCCAAAGGCTTCCCTGGGCCTAGGATCATCTAAGATGGACTGATGCAAAGTGGAAAAGTGTTCTGTGGTCTGACGAGTCCACATTTCAAATTGTTTTTGGAAATATTTGACATCATGTAATCCGGACCAAAGGGGAAGCGAACCATCCAGACTGTTATCGACGCAAAGTTCAAAAGCCAGCATCTGTGGTGGTATGGGGGTGCATTAGTGCCCAAGGCATGGGTAACTTACACATCTGTGAAGGCACCATTAATGCTGAAAGGTACATACAGGTTTTGGAACAACATATGCTGCCATCTAAGCGCCGACTTTTTCATGGACGCCCCTGCTTATTTCAGCAAGACAATGCCAAGCCACGTGTTACAACAGCGTGGCTTCATAGTAAAAGAGTGCGGGTACTTTCCTGGCCCGCCTGCAGTCCAGACCTGTCTCCCATGGAAAATGTGTGGCGCATTATGAAGCGTAAAATACGACAGCGGAGACCCCGGACTGTTGAAGGACTGAAGCTCTACATAAAACAAGAATGGGAAAGAATTCCACTTTCAAAGCTTCAACAATTAGTTTCCTCAGTTCCCAAACCTTTATTGAGTGTTGTTAAAAGAAAAGGTGATGTAACACAGTGGTGAACATGCCCTTTCCCAACTACTTTGGCACGTGTTGCAGCCATGAAATTCTAAGTTAATTATTATTTGCAACAAAAAAAAAGTTTATGAGTTTGCACATCAAATATGTTGTCTTTGTAGCATATTCAACTGAATATGGGTTGAAAAGGATTTGCAAATCATTGTATTCTGTTTATATTTACATCTAACACAATTTCCCAACTCATATGGAAACAAGGTTTGTAAATGGTGGGGATTGAACCTGTAACCGTGAGGTTGCTGGCTCAGCCACTCTCCCAACTCCGCCACACCGTCCCAGATATCATATATGTATATATATATATATATATATATATATATCTTGACTGGATTATCCAGAGAATAGTGCTCGATACCGTGATAGAGCGCAATATGTAGGTGTGGGAAAAATCACAAGACTACTTCGTCTCTACAGAACAGTTTCATGAGGGGTTCCCTCAATCATCAGGAGATTTTTGCCCTGATGATTGAGGGAACCCCTCATGAAACAGTTCTGTAGAGATGAAGTAGTCTTGTGATTTTTTCCCACACCTACATATATGTGTGTGTGTGTGTGTGTGTGTGTGTGTCTTGTTTGGATTATCCAGAGAATAGTGCTCGATATTGTGGTAGAAAAATCTCCTGATTGAGGGAACCCCTCATGAAACAGTTTTGTAGAGATAAAGTAGTCGTGTGATTTTTCCCACACCTACATATATGTGTGTGTGTGTGTGTGTGTGTGTGTGTGTGTGTGTTTGTGTGTGTGTGTGTGTGTGTGTTTGTGTGTCTTGTTTGGATTATCCAGAGAATAGTGCTCGATATTGTGGTAGAAAAATCTCCTGATTGAGGGAACCCCTCATGAAACAGTTTTGTAGAGATGAAGTAGTCGTGTGATTTTTCCCAAACATATATATATATATATATATATATAATATATATATATATATATATATATACATATATATATATATATATATACTTAGTCTAACTTCCTCTCAAAATACCGTAATTGATGTCACCACATGGACACGGCCGTAGATACTACACACAACTGGGCATTGATTCCCCTCAACAGTAATGTCTGATCCTGTTCTGTCTCCCTGTAATGTTTGTCTGCTCTTGAATGGGATTGTGCTGAAAATCTTAATTTCTCCTCAGGGATTATTAAAGTGATTCTGATTCTGATTTGAGATGTAATGTTTACATTAACACATTGTATGTTCCACTTTTCCATCATAGGCTGCAGCGCCAAACTTCCCTACTGTAAATCGAACCCCTGTCAGAATGGAGGAACCTGCCGGGTCAGCTGGGAGACGTTCTCTTGTGATTGCCCACTCGGGTATGGAGGGAAGGACTGCAGCCACGGTCAGACCCTTTTTTTAAAAAAAATGTTTGTCATTATTCTTTGATGCCATGAAGTAGGCAATATGGCCTTTTATTAATATATCAATATTTTTGGGCCATGTCATGATACACGATATTTATCACGGTATTTAGCCTTAGCCTTGAATGAACACTTGATACATATAATCACAGCAGTATGATGATTCTATGTGTCTACATTCAAACATTCTTCTTCATACTGCATTAATATATGCTACTTATAAACTTTCATGCAGAGAGGGAAATCACAACTAAGTCAATTGACCAAAACTGTAACTTAGATATTGGGTTTCACTATGTAAAGCGTTTAAGGTCCTTGGAGAAAAGCGCTATATAAATATAATTCACTTCACTTTAGGCAGTCACACGGAAACTCCACACGGAAAGGTCCCCAGCCTGGGTTTGAACTCAGGACTACTCAGGACCTTTGTATTGTGAGGCACATGCACTAACCCATTTCCCACCGTGCTGATCACATTATAGACTGGACGTCCTTTTTATTGTCATTCAAATTTAAACTTTACAGCACAGATAAGAACGAAATTTCGTTGCATAAGCTCATGGTGGTGCAGGATAAAAAATACAATAAGGTGCATATATAATTAAATAAATATTTATAAATAATATATAAAATAAATAAATATATATTTATTAGGGGTGGGCAAATTAATGCATTAATTACGCGTTAACTCATCAATCTATTAACGTCGACAATTATTTTATCGCACATTTGCGTATGTTGTTTACATGCTTTTATTTTGTTAACGCCTTTTCTTAACAAGATGGCGTCGCCCGGCGTGGAGGGGCTCTTGGTAAAGATGGAACATTTGGCAAAAATACCGGACAATTCTGCAAATTTCCCGGCTGACTTACAGCGTGGTCACTCCGGGATCACTTACGACCGCCAGACAATTCTGGATGTGGATAGATCGGGCCGTTTTGGACTGAATGAGGCGTGCTTGCTAGACCGGCTAGCTAGCATGGGAATACTTTGCCGGCTACATCCAGCGGCCTGTGAAGCAGCGGAGTATATGTGTTGTCTGTCTATTTATGAATAATGCAGACCAGGAGTGTTGGCTGACTTCTTAACGTTTGCTTTCAGAGCGTGCATATCACAACATACAAGATGCCGTCATGGCGACACAACCTATACATGCTCCTCACTCCTGTTGCATGCTGGGTAGGGTAGTTCTTTTATTCCCTGGCTCATAACATCACAATATAGTACCATGTATATGATGCCTTCAGTTTATCAAAGCACCAAGCAAACAATCGGAAAATTCCCATCATATCAATTCCTAGATATGGTCATAATTATTTTAAGTGCACTACGCAGAATAAACACAACACTATTAATATTGCTACTACGGATAATTTGATCAAAAATTCCCTAAAACAGCCCACTACCTATAATATAGGTTTTTTAAACATAAGATCCCTGATGAAAAAAATGTTTCTGCTGTTACCTCAGAAATTGCCTGTTCAGATGTTATGATTGTGGCTCAGAGATTTGTATGTAGATTATATTTATTTTCCATAACAAACAGGATAACTTAAATACCCTGGCAGTGGCAATAAGCTTAAATGTTTGTATTTACATTTTTGGAGTTGATTTTCATCAAATATGCTATTTAACTGCTACTGTTTAACAAGGACTGATTTAAATTGTGTTTGCACAACAAATGTTTTGGCGCTTTTGTTCATGTGGGAGAATATTCCAATAAAGGTGCACTACACACTACTTTTGAATTCATTATTGGGCTTTGCGTATACAATGCAGTTAATCGCGATTAATCGGAGAAATAGTGCGATTAACTTCCATTAAAATGTTTAATCGTTGCCCAGCCCTAATATAAATACATTACTTTACAGATAAATATATAGCACTTTTTCACATGCGCCCACGTTTATGGATGTATGTTATATTGTCTTTTTTATTCCAGCGAGTTAATCCACTTTGGGGGGAGTTGAGGGGATAATTTAATTATGATGCGTTCAAAAGTCTTACGGCCTGAGGGCAGAAGCTGTTACAGAACCTGGAGGTTCTGCTTCGGAGGCTGCGGAAACTCATTCTAGAGTCCAGCAGTGAAAACAGTCCTTGGCGGGGGTGGGAGGACACTTTGCAGATTTTCTGAGCCCTGGTCAGGCGGCGGCTTTTTGCGATCTCCTGGATAGGAGGAAGAGGAGTCCTGATGATCTTTTCTCTATAGTCGGCCTTTGCTAAAAGAATCTGGGGCTGAGGATTGAGCTGGAGGGTGGAACACATCGCAGAGATGAACAGACCACATGGGGACTTTGAGAAGAAAATGAAAAGCTGCAAAATGGAGAGCATGCAGGAGTCAGGCTGTAAAATACCATCATGTTTAGCAAATGTGTTGGAGTAGAAGAAGAAAAACTGCATGAATGACATTTATTCTCGTAAATAAATCGGCCGGGTCTTCATTTAAATTTCTACTTTCTTCAGGAAAAGTTATTCATGAGAAATTGAGTTCCATTCTTCTCCTGTCCAATGACTCATCTTTTTTTATCATTCTTTTCCCCCTAGTGATGCCCCACCCACATCGCTTCCTTGGAAACAGCGCCCTCTGGTGGGACCTGAAGAACGACGTAACCATCTCCACTCCCTGGTACCTGGGCTTGGTGTTCCGGACCAGAGCCCGAGAGGGCACCCTGCTCCAGGCCCAGGCCGGGCAGTACATCAGTCTGCTCTTCCAGGTCCTTCCCCTCGGCGTCTGTTCTTTTTGCTCCTCTTCCAGACTGTGTTCGCTGACATGTTCCATTTCCCTCCCAGGTGACCAATGGTCAGCTGGTGTTTTCCGTGACTCGAGGTTCAACCAGAGCGGTCAGGCTGAGGCTGGATCAGGTTCAGGTGGCGGACGGGCGCTGGCACGACCTCCAGCTCGAGCTGCGGGACGTTCACAGCGGGCGTGAGACGCGTTATGTTGCCACACTTCGCCTTGACTTTGGACTTTATCAGGTAAGAAATGCTTGACATTTTTGCTGATCTCCCAAAATAGATTATTTGGTGCTTACATCCAGCAAGACCAAACAATCCTAAACAGGTCTGTCCAGCTTGGAAACTGCAAAAGGAACCATTTTTGTTTTAGTACTTTTATCCCTATTGGCACCAACATTTGTACCTGTTGGTAAAATCCAAATAGCACGTGCAAAATAGTGTGTGCAAACTATACAAATAGTGGGCGTGTAACGGGTCATCTGCTAAGACTGTGTGCAATTAATAACACGTGCAAATGTAGTGCAGATTGTCCTATTTAAATGACTTTTTTGCATGGCTGTCACCATGGAGACACTCATTTCTCTCCACATTTACAGATGACAGCCAAATGGACTTTGCTGTTTTATTTTCAATGAAACAATAGAAAACACATACTCGTATAGTAGCACAGTTGTTGTTAGGGGTGTGGGGAAAAATCGATTCGAATACGTTGTGCGATTCAGAATCCATCCCATCCATCCATTTGCTACCGCTAATTCCCTTTCGGGGTCGCGGGGGGCGCTGGCGCCTATCTCAGCTACAATCGGGCGGAAGGCGGGGTACACCCTGGACAAGTCGCCACCTCATCGCAGGGCCAACACAGATAGACAGACAACATTCACACTCACATTCACACACTAGGGACCATTTAGTGTTGCCAATCAACCTATCCCCAGGTGCATGTCTTTGGAGGTGGGAGGAAGCCGGAGTACCCGGAGGGAACCCACGCAGTCACGGGGAGAACATGCAAACTCCACACAGAAAGATCCCGAGCCTGGATTTGAACCCAGGACTGCAGGAACTTCGTATTGTGAGGCAGACGCACTAACCCCTCTGCCACCGTGAAGCTTCGATTCAGAATCAATTTTCATTTTGAAAAAATCGATTTAAAAAAAAAAAAAAGTATTGATTTTTTTTTTATAAATCCAACAAACCACTACACAGCAATACCATAACAATGCAACCCAATTTCCAAAACCAAACCTGACCCAGCAACACTCAGAACTGCAATAAACAGAGCATTTGAGAGAAGACACAGAACAAACCAAAAGTAGTGAAACAAAAATGAATATTATCAACAACAGTATCAATATTAGTTACAATTTCAGCATTTTTGTATTTTTGTTCTTGTTTTTGAACACTGACTTTTTGCAGTGCACAAGACACGTTGTTTTCTCTCAATGTGGAACTCGATTTAAAGTATTTGCCCAGCTCTGATTCAGAGGCAGAAAGTCAGATATTAAAGGGGAACATTATCAGCAGACCTATGTAAGCGTCAATATATACCTTGATGGTGCAGAAAAAACACCATGCATTTTCTTAACCAATTTCCGAACTCTAAATGGGTGAATTTTGGCAAATTAAACGCCTTTCTGTTTATCGGTCTTTTAGCAATGACGTCAGAATGTGACGTCACCGAGGTAACACACCCACCATTTTCATTTTCAACACATTACAAACACCGGGTCTCAGCTCTGTTATTTTCCGTTTTTTCGACTATTTTTTGGAACCTTGGAGACATCATGCCTCGTGGGTGTGTTGTCGGAGGGTGTAACAACACTAACAGGGAGGGATTCAAGTTGCACCACTGGCAAGAAATCTGCCGCCAGATCCCCATTGAATTTGCCAGAGTGTCTTCACATTTGACCGGCGATGCTAAGACAGACATGGCACAGAGATGTATGGATAACCTGCAGATGCATTTGCAACGAATAAGTCAACGAAATCACAAAGGTGAGTTTTGTTGATGTCGTTGACTTATGTGCTAATAGGACATATTTGGTCGCAGCATGACTGCCAGCTAATCGATGCTAACATGCTATTTACACTAGCTGTATGTACATTTGAAACTGTATCGGTTGGGGACATCTCTACGCTGCTGATCCGCTTGAGATGGTTTCCTGTGGACGGGACTCTCGCTGCTGTCTTGGAGCCATTATGGATTGAACTTTCACATTATCATGTTAGACCCGCTCGACATCCATTGCTTTCGGTCCCCTAGAGGGGGGGGGTTGCCCACATCTGAGGTCCTCTCCAAGGTTTCTCATAGTCAGCATTGTCACTGGCGTCCCACTGGATGTGAATTCTCCCTGCCCACTGGGTGTGAGTTTTCCTCTCCCTTTTGTGGGTTCTTCCGAGGATGTTGTAGTCGTAATGATTTGTGCAGTGCTTTGAGACATTTGTGATTTGGGGCTATATAAATAAACATTGATTGATTGATTGATTGAAACTAGATACCTACATTTAATGCGAAACAAACACTTACCAATCGACGGATTTAAATTGCTCCAGCGTCACAAGATGCAAAAGTCCTGATCGTTTGGTCCGCACATTTTACCGGCGATGCTAACAAGGCAGCCATGCTATGGGCCACTTCATTAGGTACACCCATGCTAAGGCCGAATAGCGTCAATAGCTATTCGCTCAATAGCTTGAATTTCTTCTTCAATTTCGTTTTCGCTATCTACCTCCATATTAAGACCATCTGTTTCAATACATGCGTAATCTGTTGAGTCGCTTAAGCCACTGAAATCCGAGTCTGAATCCGAGCTAAAGTCGCTATATCTTGCTGTGGTATTCGCCATTGTTTGTTTACGTTGGCAGCACAGTGTGACGTCACAGGGAAATGGACAGTCGCATCGCAAATAGCGAAAATCAAGAACTTTAAAGCTTTTTTTTAGGGATATTCCGGGAGGTGTAAGATTTTGAAAAAAACTTCGAAAAATAAAACAAGCCACTGGGAACTGATTTTTATTGTTTTTAACCCTTTTGAAATTGTGATAATGTTCCCCTTTAAGGAAAGCCCTATTAAAAAGATGACATGAACTTTTACATCTCAGCTCTGCATTAAATACAAAAATTTTAGCTATGGACAGAGAAAGAAGTGGCATCAAACTTTGCACTCGTACACACGGGATTTTACTGCATATTTCAATTACTGTGATCGTCACAACTATAAAGAGGTTTTTATTACTTTGAAATGCGCAGATTGGACAGTGATAAGTTGAAATATGAGATGATGACACACTGCCACCTCCAATTAGACACTGATTTACTTTGAAATTGTTTGCCATTCACTGTCGGCCCGACATCAATCCCGACTGCTGAAACACTAAGAGTGTGAATGGGACTCATTGATTTATATTTCATGCTTGATGTTGCCGGCCAAGCATGGCTCTGCTGTGATGTGAGCGGTGGCCCACTCTGCATCGATCTGAATTTTTGTTGTTTGCTTTTATTTAATCAAGTCGATTGACGTCCGCATCATTTTCTGTGTGCTCTAAATACAACTCTTTTGATCCTCCAAAGACCTCACGTCCTTGTTGGAGTAGTCTCCCACGGTATTCTAGTTTTTTGTAAATGTTTGTGTCACAGGTCCCTCAATATCAATCAATCAATGTTTATTTATATAGCCCCAAATCACAAATGTCTCAAAGGACTGCACAAATCATTACGACTACAACATCCTCGGAAGAACCCACAAAAGGGCAAGGAAAACTCACACCCAGTGGGCAGGGAGAATTCACATTCAGTGGGACGCCAGTGACAATGCTGACTATGAGAAACCTTGGAGAGGACCTCAGATGTGGGCAACCCCCCCTCTCTAGGGGACCGAAAGCAATGGATGTCGAGCGGGTCTAACACGATACTGTGAAAGTTCAATCCATAGTGGCTCCAACACAGCCGCGAGAGTTCAGTTCAAGCAGATCCAAGACAGCAGCGAGAGTCCCGTCCACAGGAAACCATCTCAAGCGGATCAGCAGCGTAGAGATGTCCCCAACCGATACAGGCGAGCAGTCCATCCTGGGTCTCGACTCTGGACAGCCAGTACTTCATCCATGGTCATCGGACCGGACCCCCTCCACAAGGGAGGGGGGGACATAGGAGAAAGAAAAGAAGCGGCAGATCAACTGGTCTAAAAAGGAGGTCTATTTAAAGGCTAGAGTATACAGATGAGTTTTAAGGTGAGACTTAAATGCTTCTACTGAGGTAGCATCTCGAACTGTTACCGGGAGGGCATTCCAGAGTACTGGAGCCCGAACGGAAAATAGAGTTTTGAAAGTGTGTTCAAAATGTAGCCTCGATGCTGACATTTATATTTAAAGTGATTATAGGTGGTCGGGAACAACATGGCACACAAACAACTATGAGAAAGTGCAGACAATTAACTTTATAAAATTAAATACACAAAGGACATAAGTAAAATAATTTAAATGAGCTCAAATATACCAACAAACGAGGCACAATGATGCAATATGTACATACAGCTAGCCTAAATAGCATGTTAGCATCGATTAGCTCGCAGTTATGGATTGACCAACTATGCCTGATAAGCACTCCGGCAAATCAATGTCATCCACAAAGCTCATCTTTTGAGGATTCACGCACAGCATAAAACGTTTGGTGGACAAAAAGAGACAAAGGGGGAGTGGCATAAAACACGTCTTTCTGTGGCAGCTTCAGAGAAATTTGTACATGTAAACCAGGGGTCGGCAACCCGCGGCTCTTTGATCACTCTAATGTGGCTCGGCTGCATGATTTCTGACCTCCCTGATTATCAGAGATTTCCGGAGTTTAATGCCTTTCTCAGAAATCACCCGGAGCCAACATTTTCCGAATTTCACCTAGTCGATAATATATAGGGTGTGCCCTGATGGCATAGCTTTTACCGTCCTCTAAAACTTGTTCTCGCTCCCAGTTTTACACAATGCTATCTGCGTGCCAGCCGGTCAAATGTAGTATGCAGCCTATGCTAATACACGAAAGTGACGGCAAGGCACACTTGGTCAACAGCCAGAGAGTTTGCACTGAGAGTTGTGATATAAACAAGTTTAACACTCTTACTAATATGCGCCACACTGTGAACCCACACCAAACAAGAATGACAAACACATTTCTGGAGAACATGCTCACTGTAACACAACATAAACACAACAGAACAAATACCCAGAATCCCACGCATCCCTAACTCTTCCGACTACATTATACACCCCCCCAACCCCACCCACCTCAACCGACGCACAGAGGGGGGGGATTTTGGGGCTAGCGGGGGTGTATAATGTAGCCTGTAAGAGTTAGGGATGCATGGGATTCTGGGTATTTGTTCTGTTGTGTTTGTTGTGTTACAGTGAGCATGTTCTCCAGGAATGTTTTTGTCAATTCTTGTTTGGTGTGGGTTCACAGTGTGGCGCATATTAGTAAGAGCGTTAAAGTTGTTTATATCACAACTCTCAGTGTAACCTGTATGGCTGTTGAACAAGTATGCCTTGCAGTCGTTTAAGTGGGTCTATAGTAGCCATATATGAATCATTTCTGGGATGTGCTGGATATTAGTACATGTTGTAGAGGGCGGTAAAGGCAGCGCCTTCATAGCACGCCCGTATTAGTGCTGTTGGGGCAAAAATCAGCATACATTCGCGAGAATAGTTGCTCTGATATTTGGGAGTCGCCCGGAAAATTTGGGAGTGTTGGCAAGTGTGATTCTGTCGAGCGGCATTGATTTAAAACTCTGGCCGCGTGTCTGAGACCCCTGGTAAATACATAGCACAAAGCAAAAAAAACAAACTCTGAATGCAGTGTTATTTCATTTTAAATTCCTAAAGAGTTTTGTGGCTCCCATTGTTTCCATTATTTTGTGAAACGGGTCAAAACGGTTCTTTGGGTGGTAAAGGTGTCCGGCCCCTGAGTTAGCCTAAATAGCTAAATAGTTTTTTTTTACCCTTTGCTTTCATATTTCACTGTTTGTTGCGTTTTTGTTGCGTTGTCGCTTGATTGTAAAATAAGTCATGTGTTGTCAATATTCAGTGTTTTATCGTTCATAGTTAATATTGTAAATCTCACATTCTTTATTTATATTGTGGGTGTCTCATTTAGTAAAAACTATTTTAATTCCATTCCGATTTTTAAGGCGGCCTTTATTATTCAATCAATCAATCAATCAATGTTTATTTATATAGCCCCAAATCACAAATGTCTCAAAGGACTGCACAAATCATTACGACTACAACATCCTCAGAAGAACCCACAAAAGGGCAAGGAAAACTCACACCCAGTGGGCAGGGAGAATTCACATCCAGTGGGACGCCAGTGACAATGCTGACTATGAGAAACCTTGGAGAGGACCTCAGATGTGGGCAACCCCCCCCTCTCTAGGGGACCGAAAGCAATGGATGTCGAGCGGGTCTAACATGATACTGTGAAAGTTCAATCCATAGTGGCTCCAACACAGCCGCGAGAGTTCAGTTCAAAGCGGATCCAAGACAGCAGCGAGAGTCCCGTCCACAGGAAACCATCTCAAGCGGAGGCGGATCAGCAGCGTAGAGATGTCCCCAACCGATACACAGGCGAGCGGTCCATCCTGGGTCCCGACGAGCGGTCCATCCTGGGTCTCGACTCTGGACAGCAAGGGGAGGGGGGGACATAGGAGGAAAAAGAAAAGAAGCGGATGATCAACTGGTCTAAAAAGGAGGTCTATTTAAAGGCTAGAGTATACAGATGAGTTTTAAGGTGAGACTTAAATGCTTCTACTGAGGTAGCATCTCGAACTGTTACCGGGAGGGCATTCCAGAGTACTGGAGCCCGAACGGAAAACGCTCTATAGCCCGCAGACTTTTTTTGGGCTTTGGGAATCACTAATAAGCCGGAGTCTTTTGAACGCAGATTTCTTGCCGGGACATATGGTACAATACAATCGGCAAGATAGGCTGGAGCTAGACCGTGTAGTATTTTATACGTAAGTAGTAAAACCTTAAAGTCACATCTTAAGTGCACAGGAAGCCAGTGCAGGTGAGCCAGTATAGGTATATATGTATGTATATATGTATATAAAGGTATATACAGTACAGGCGTAATATGATCAAACTTTCTTGTTCTTGTCAAAAGTCTAGCAGCCGCATTTTGTACCAACTGTAATCTTTTAATGCTAGACATAGGGAGACCCGAAAATAATACGTTACAGTAATCGAGACGAGACGTAACAAACGCATGGATAATGATCTCAGCGTCTTTAGTGGACAGAATGGAGCAAATTTTAGCGATATTACGAAGATGAAAGAAGGCCGTTTTAGTAACGCTTTTAAATTGTGACTCAAGGGAGAAAGTTGGGTCGAAGATAATACCCAGATTCTTTACCGAGTCACCTTGTTTTATTATTTGGTTGTCAAATGTTAATGTTGTATTATTAAATAGAGGTCGGTGTCTAGCAGGACCGATAATCAGCATTTCCGTTTTTTTGGCGTTAAGTTGCAAAAAATTAGCGGACATCCATTGTTTAATTTCATTAAGACACGCTTCCAACTGACTACAGTCCGGCGTGTTGGTCAGCTTTAGGGGCATGTAGAGTTGGGTGTCATCAGCATAGCAGTGAAAGCTAACACCGTATTTGCGTATGATGTCACCCAGCAACAGATACACCGGCCCCAGACACATTTTTCCTTTAAATTTGGCCCCCGAGTCCCAATAATTGCCCAGGCGTGTTTTACGAGGTCAAACACTGTTATTCAAATCACATGCTTCCATCCATTATTTATTATTATCTTCTATTGACCCTTTTTCTCCCCCTTTTCCATTAGGGAACAGCAATAGTGGGAAATGAGATTCACGGTTTGAAGGTGAAACATCTGCACGTGGGAGGAGTGTTGGGCTCCGGAGAGGTCCAGAACGGTATAAAAGGATGCATACAGGTGAGAAGAAAGGGATGGATTATGAATGAAGCTGAAGCCAATTTGTCCTGTGGTATTAAACACACCGTCTTACTCCAGGGCGTCCGTTTGGGCGTACGACCGGACTCCCCACCTCTGCCCCGGCCTTCCAGGACGGTCAAAGTGGAGATTGGCTGCAACGTTGTCAACACCTGCGTCTCATCCCCATGCCCCGCCCACAGTCGATGTTCCGACCAATGGGAGCGACACACCTGCATATGTGAACCTGGTGAGCGTCTCCCCTTGATAACACAGTCCGATCCAACTCCTATTTCACAGCTCGTTTATACAAGACATGGAAAGAAACTTTTGACGACGTTCTTAATTGGCTGAATCTAATGAGGCGGAATATGAAGGAGGAAAAGATTAAAGCGGGAGTAGACCCAACAGAGATGGAAAACACGTGAAGAACCGAGCCAGAGAAGATGAAACACGGCCACAGACGCGTTCAAAATGTTAATGGTTAATTAAGCGAAGGCGACGGCAGACGGGAATAATGTAAACAGCAGAGGTTTACTTATCATGTTGGAAAATGGAGGGAAGAGAAGAAAGAGATTTGAGAAAAACTCATCAAATAGCCTGGAAACGTTACTTGGATGGATCTTTTCAAAGAGTTGAGGAAGAATATAAAATGATATATAAGAACAATAACACACAAAAAAAAACGTTCATAAATAAAGGTCTAATAACTTCCAAAATTATATTTACAAACCCCGTTTCCATATGAGTTGGGAAATTGTGTTAGATGTAAATATAAACAGAATACAATGATTTGCAAATCATTTTCAACCCATATTCAGTTGAATATGCTACAAAGACAACATATTTGATGTTCAAACTGATAAAGAAGTTGGGAAAGGTAGCAATAAATACTGATAAAGTTGAGGAATGCTCATCAAACACTTATTTGGAACATCCCACAGGTGTGCAGGCTAATTGGGAACAGGTGGGTGCCATGATTGGGTATAAAAACAGCTTCCCCAAAAAATGCTCAGTCTTTCACAAGAAAGGATGGGGCGAGGTACACCCCTTTGTCCACAACTGCGTGAGCAAATAGTCAAACAGTTTAAGAACAACGTTCCTCAAACTGCAATTGCAAGAAATTTAGGGATTTCAACATCTACGATCCATAATATCATCAAAAGGTTCAGAGAATCTGGAGAAATCACTCCACGTAAGCGGCATGGCCGGAAAACAACATTGAATGAACCTGACCTTCCATCCCTCAGACGGCACTGTATCAAAAACCGACATCAATCTCTAAAGGATATCACCACATAGGCTCAGGAACACTTCATAAAACCACTGTCACTAAATACAGTTTGTCGCTACATCTGTAAGTGCAAGTTAAAGCTCTACTATGCAAAGTGAAAGCCATTTATCAAATGTTTACATTATGACACCATTTTTTAAATGAAATAATGACCCTGTTTCAAAGTGTTATCCTTGTAATCGTATGACTTATCATACTGTAAATTACTTTTGGGGGAAATTGTACTTTTTGTTCCTCCCAATCAAAGTAAGACTTTGTTCTCAAATGGACACTTCTTCCTTTTCATGGTAGGGCTATTTTTTTTTATTACTATACTATTTTCAGTGTGGCTTTCAAGCAAAAACAGCAAAACGCTGTGCAAACACGACAAAGATAGTGATGTGTATTTCTGGTCTCGTCGTCCTCGCCCGGACAGAAGGGTGACACGGCAGTCCAGCTGCATCAAAAGAGACTTCAAAGACGCTTTACTGAACCCATCCATCCATTTCTACCACTTGTCCCTTTTGGAGTCGCGGGGGGGTGCTGGAGCCTATCTCAGCTGCATTCGGGCGGAAGGCAGGGTACACCCTAACCAAAAGTTGCTTTATTGCAAGCGAGTGTCATTATGCAGGACTGCAGTTCCTGGAGGAGGTCAGGTCAAGAAAATGAGGCACTCCTAACCTGGAGGAGCTAAACCATAATCAGTTTTTGTTCTTTATTCCGTGTGTGTGTGTGTGTGTGTGTGTGTGTGTGTGTGTGTGTGTGTGTGTGTGTGTGTGTGTGTGTGTGTGTGCTAAGTCAAGAGAGCACATCCTGACTATAAGGATAGAATAGAATAGAATAGAATGGACTTTATTGTCATTATATTTGCACATAATGAGTTAAGGACTTCAACTTAAGGGTGCGGTAGTGGGATCAAATATGGAATGCAAATAAATTACACAAGAAGTAATAAAGATAAAACTGAAAATTGATATAAATAGACTACTCTACAATAAAATTAATAAGCAACTCTGAACAATATACAAAACAATATACAAAATACTGTACAATATACAGAACAAGACAAGATAACAATCAGTGTCGGATGTATTGCACTCGAAGGGTAATATTGCACAGTAGGGTATTAGGGTAGCATATTGTATAGGGGTGAATTATTTATTATAAGTTAGAGTTCAAGATAGTGACTGATTGATTGATTGATTGATTGATTGATTGAAACATTTATTAGTAGATTGCACAGTACAGTACACACTCCGTACAATTGACCATTAAAAGGTAACACCCGAATAAGTTTTTCAACTCATGGTAATTCAGTGACAGCTCTGGGAAAGAAAGAGATGTTCGTATGCAAGTGTCTGGAAAACAACTGCTTTAAGTCATAACTTAAATGTTGGCGTTGAGCTAGACAGGTAGTCTCTTCTCAAGGACAGTGCTATCACTTTTGCATTCCGAAGTCCCAATTATGGCCTCTTTCCTTCGAGAAGTGATCCAATCCACCTGCGAATGTCAAACTAAGGGACCTTATCTCATTATGTGCTCAAACTGAAATACCGCTATTGACTTAAACTCGGTGGTTTGCTCTCTCCAAGGTGAATATGAAACAATTCACCATATGCGAAACATAACATGAGCTAATTAAGTCACTTCAAAAAGAAAGTAAGAGTAAAGTTGCTAAGAAGAAAAAGTTTGCAAATGAGAGCAAGTGCTTGGAGCAAAGATGGAGGGAGTAAAAGAAGAATGGTCTCGTGTGTGTGTGTTTCGGAGCCTCGGGCCCGGCAGCCTAAAAAAGGAAGCGCGGAGGCTACGATCTTCCTGTAGAGTCCTTTACGAGCCGTGAGCTAAAGCTAACACCTTGAGGTTATTAACACGGAACACAACACACACGCACACACACATAAACACACCAGAATAATCAACTGTAAAAACGTGCTCGGTGTACACGAGTAGTTTATTTTAAGCTACAGCTCTCATTATCTTTGATTAGCATGAGGATCATTAAAAATTGAGAATGCCCGACAATGTGCGCCGCTCAAAGACGACTACAAGTTTGATAAGAGTATGGAAATAAAGAGAGGTGGCCTCTAAATAATTCCCTTTCATTTGAGAGAGGAGACGTATGCAAATGATGGTGTATGTGATCGGTAAATGTGACATTTTGTTTTACCATTCTGACGCGTTTGATCAAATGAAATGAAACTCCCTGATAGCCTTGCCGACTTTAATTAAAGTGTCACTTTAGCGTTTTTAATAAAAGTGCTGCTGCTTTATGCAATTAACATAAACTAAATCAGCTGTCAGTCTCGTCTGATAACACTATCGATATCTAAGTTTTTATTATCGGTGTGCCAACAAATCGCATGAAACTGTAAAGTATGTCTCTCGTTGTAGACACAGTCTTAACATCTCTCCACATCTCTGAAGTGTGTGTGTGTGTGTGTGTGTGTGTGTGTGTGTGTGTGTTCTGGCTTAATGGGGACATCGCTCTGTTTACACAGTCACTTTTAGGAGACCTCTGACGGTATGGGGCCAAAAAAAAATGGGTCCCCTAAAGGAAAACCTTTAATTTAATTTAATTTGAACTTTTTTTTTTAAATGGTCCTCAGTAGTCACGTACAAATTTGTGTGAAATATGCAAAATTCTTTAAATTTGGTCCCCTTGAACCTTATTAACTTTATTTCCCCAGGGTCCCCAGTAAGTACGATCAGCACATTACTTCATCAATCCAGAGATTTAAAGACGTGTATGAGCTAACTGGGCAGTGGCCATTTGACCTCATTGTTTTTAATGCCTCCACAACCAATGGAAAGGGTGGTCCCCACAAGTCCTGAACAACAACTTGGTTCCCATTCCAAATGATAACCAGTGTAGAAAGGGAGGTCCCCACAAGTTATGATCAACATATTTGTCCCCATTCCAAATGATAACCAGTGTGTGTGTGTGTGTGTGTGTGTGTGTGTGTGTGTGTGTGTGTGTGTGTGTGTGTGTGTGTGTGTGTGCGCGTGCGCGTGCGTGCGTGCGTGCGTGCGTGTGTGTTCTGGCAATGCTTACTTAATGGGGACTTCGCTCTGTTTACACAGTCACTTTTAGTAGACCTCTGACGGTATGGGGACAAAAAAAACAGGTCCCCTAAAGGAAAACCTTTAATTTAATTTAATCTACTTTAATTTGAACTTTTTTTTTAAATGGTCCTCAGTAGTCACGTACAAATTTGTGTGAATTATGCAAAATTCTTTAAATTTGGTCCCCATGAACCTTATTAACTCTTTTTCCCCAGGGTCCCCAGTAAGTATGATCAGCACATTACTTCATCAATCCAGAGATTTAAAGACGTGTACGAGCTAACTGGGCAGTGGCCATTTGACCTCATTGTTTTTAATGCCTCCACAACCAATGGAAAGGGTGGTCCCCACAAGTCCTGAACAACAACTTGGTTCCCATTCCAAATGATAACCACTGTAGAAAGGGAGGTCCCCACAAGTTATGATCAACATATTTGTCCCCATTCCAAATGATAACCAGTGTGTGTGTGTGTGTGTGTGTGTGTGTGTGTGTGTGTGTGTGTGTGTGCGTGTGTGTGTGTTCTGGCAATGCTTACTTAATGGGGACTTCGCTCTGTTTACACAATCACTTTTAGGAGACCTCTGACGGTATGGGGACAAAAAAAACAGGTCCCCTAAAGGAAAACCTTTAATTTAATTTAATCTAATTTAATTTGAACTTTTTTTTTTAAATGGTCCTCAGTAGTCACGTACAAATTTGTGTGAAATATGCAAAATTCTTTAAATTTTGTCCCCATGAACCTTATTATTTTTCCCCAGGGTCCCCAGTAAGTATGATCAGCACATTACTTAATCAATCCAGAGATTTAAAGACGTGTACGAGCTAACTGGGCAGTGGACATTTGACCTCATTGTTTTTAATGCCTCCACAACCTGTAGAAAGGGTGGTCCCCACAAGTCCTGAACAACAACTTGGTTCCCATTCCAAATGATAACCACTGTAGAAAGGGAGGTCCCCACAAGTTATGATCAACATATTTGTCCCCATTCCAAATGATAACCAGTGTGTGTGTGTGTGTGTGTGTGTGTGTGTGTGCGTGTGTGTGTGTGTGTTCTGGCAATGCTTCCTTAATGAGGACATGGCTCTGTTTACACAGTCACCTTTAGGGGACCTCTGACGGTATGGGGACAAAAAAAACAGGTCCCCTAAAGGGAAACCGTAAATTTAATTTATTTTGAACTTTTCTTTTTAATGGTTCTTAGTAGTCACGTACAAATTTGTGTGAATTATGCAAAATTATTTAAATTTGGTCCCATTGAACCTTATCAACTCTTTTCCCCAGGGTCCCCAGTAAGTACGATCAGCACATTACTTCATCAATCCAGAGATTTAAAGACGTGTATGAGCTAACTGGGCAGTGGACATTTGACCTCATTTTTTTAATGCCTCCACAACCTGTAAAAAGGGAGGTCCCCACAAGTCCTGAACAACATATTGGTCCCCATTCCAAATGATAACCAGTGTGTGTGTGTGTGTGTGTGTGTGTGTGTGTTTGTGTTCTGGCAATGCTTACTTAATGGGGACATCGCTCTGTTTACACAGTCACCTTTAGGAGACCTCTGACGGTATGGGGACAAAAAACAGGTCCCCTAAAGGGAAACCTTTAATTTAATTTAATTTGAACTTTTTTCTTTAATGGTTCTTAGTGGTCACGTACAAATTTGTGTGAATTATGCAAAATTATTTAAATTTGGTCCCATTGAACCTTATTAACTCTTTTTCCCCAGGGTCTCCAGTAAGTATGATCAGCACATTACTTCATCAATTCAGAGATTTAAAGACGTGTATGAGCTAACTGGGCAGTGGCCATTTGACCTCATTGTTTTTAATGCCTCCACAACCAATGGAAAGGGTGGTCCCCACAAGTCCTGAACAACAACTTGGTTCCCATTCCAAATGATAACCAGTGTAGAAAGGGAGGTCCCCACAAGTTATGATCAACATATTTGTCCCCATTCCAAATGATAACCAGTGTGTGTGTGTGTGTGTGTGTGTGTTCTGGCAATGCTTACTTAATGGGGACATCGCTCTGTTTACACAGTCACTTTTAGGAGACCTCTGACGGTATGGGGACAAAAAAAAACAGCTCCCCTAAAGGAAAACCTTTAATTTAATTTAATCTAATTTAATTTGAACTTTTTTTTTAAATGGTCCTCAGTAGTCACGTACAAATTTGTGTGAAATATGCGAAATTCTTTAAATTTGGTCCCCATGAACCTTATTAACTCTTTTTCCCCCAGGGTCCCCAGTAAGTACGATCAGCACATTACTTCATCAATCCAGAGATTTAAAGACGTGGATGAGCTAACTGGGCAGTGGACATTTTACCTCATTTTTTTAATGCCTCCACAACCTGTAGAAAGGCTGGTCCCCACAAGTCCTGAACAACAACTTGGTTCCCATTCCAAATGATAACCACTGTAGAAAGGGAGGTCCCCACAAGTTATGATCAACATATTTGTCCCCATTCCAAATGATAACCAGTGTGTGTGTGTGTGTGTGTGTGTGTGTGTGTGTGTTCTGGCTTAATGGGGACATCGCTCTGTTTACACAGTCACTTTTAGGAGACCTCTGACGGTATGGGGACACAAAAAACAGGTCCCCTTAAGAGAAACCGTAAATTTAATTTAATTTGAACTTTTTTTTAAATGGTTCTCAGTAGTCATGTACAAATTTGTGTGAATTATGAAAATGATTTAAATTTGGTCCCCATGAACCTTATTAACTCTTTTTCCCCAGGGTCCCCAGTAAGTACGATCAGCACATTACTTCATCAATCCAGAGATTTAAAGACGTGTATGAGCTAACTGGGCAGTGGCCATCTGACCTCATTTTTTTAGTGCCTCCACCACTTGTAAAAAGGGTGGTCCCCACAAGTCCTGAACAACATATTGGTCCCCATTCCAAATGATAACCAGTGTGTGTGTGTGTGTGTGTGTGTGTGCGTGCGTGCGTGTGTGAGTTCTGGCAATGCTTACTTAATGAGGACATCGTTCTGTTTACACAGTCACCTTTAGGGGACCTCTGACGGTATGGGGACAAAAAAAACAGGTCCCCTAAAGGGAAACCGTAAATTTAATTTATTTTGAACTTTTCTTTTTAATGGTTCTTAGTAGTCACGTACAAATTTGTGTGAATTATGCAAAATTATTTAAATTTGGTCCCATTGAACCTTATCAACTCTTTTTCCCCAGGGTCCCCAGTAAGTATGATCAGCACATTACTTCATCAATCCAGAGATTTAAAGACGTGTATGAGCTAACTGGGCAGTGGCCATCTGACCTAATTTTTTTAATGCCTCCACCACCTGTAAAAAGGTTGGTCCCCACAAGTCCTGAACAACATATTGGTCCCCATTCCAAATGATAACCAGTGTGTGTGTGTGTGTGTGTGTGTGTGTGTGTGTGTGTGTGTGTGTGTGTGTGTGTGTGTGTGTGTGTGTGTGTGTGTGTGTGTGTGTGTTTGTGTGCGTGTGTTCTGGCAATGCTTACTTAATGGGGACCTCGCTCTGTTTACACAGTCACCTTTAGGAGACCTCTGACGGTATGGGGACAAAAAACAGGTCTCCTAAAGGGAAACCTTTAATTTAATTTAATTTGAACTTTTTTTTTAAAAAAAATGGTCCTCAGTAGTCACGTACAAATTTGTGTGAATTATGCAAAATTATTTAAATTTGGTCCCATTGAACCTTATTAACTCTTTTTCCCCAGGGTCCCCAGTAAGTACGATCAGCACATTACTTCATCAGTCCAGAGATTTAAAGACGAGCATGAGCTAACTGGGCAGTGGCCATCTGACCTAATTTTTTTAATGCCCCCACCACCTGTAAAAAGGTTGGTCCCCACAAGTCCTGATCAACATATTGGTCCCCATTCCACATGATAACCAGTGTGTGTGTGTGTGTGTGTGTGTGTGTGTGTGTGTGTGTGTGTGTGTGTGTGTGTGTGTGTGTGCGTGCGTGCGTGCGTGAGTTCTGGCAATGCTTACTTAATGAGGACATCGTTCTGTTTACACAGTCACCTTTAGGGGACTTCTGACGGTATGGGGACAAAAAAAACAGGTCCCCTAAAGGGAAACCGTAAATTTAATTTATTTTTAACCTTTCTTTTTAATGGTTCTTTGTAGTCACGTACAAATTTGTGTGAATTATGCAAAATTATTCAAATTTGGTCCCCATGAACCATATTAACTCTTTTTCCCCAGGGTCCCCAGTAAGACTGATCAGCACATTACTTCATCAATCCAGAGATTTAAAGACGTGTATGAGCTAACTGGGCAGTGGACATTTTACCTCATTTTTTTTAATGCCTCCACAACCTGTAGAAAGGGTGGTCCCCACAAGTCCTGAACAACATATTGGTCCCCATTCCAAATGATAACCAGTGTGTGTGTGTGTTTGTGTGTGTGTGTGTGTGTGTGACCTGGCAATGCTGACTTAATGGGGACATCGCTCTGTTTACACAGTCACCTTTAGGAGACCTCTGACGGTATGGGGACAAAAAACAGGTTCCCTAAAGGGAAACCTTTAATTTAATTTAATTTGAACTTTTTTTTTTTTAAATGGTCCTCTGTAGTCACGTACAAATTTGTGTGAATTATGAAAATGATTTAAATTTGGTCCCCATGAACCTTATTAACTCTTTTTCCCCAGGGTCCCCAGTAAGTATGATCAGCACATTACTTCATCAATCCAGAGATTTAAAGACGTGTATGAACTAACTAGGCAGTGGCCATCTGACCTCATTTTTTTAGTGCCTCCACCACTTGTAAAAAGGGTGGTCCCCACAAGTCCTGAACAACATATTGGTCCCCATTCCAAATGATAACCAGTGTGTGTGTGTGTGTGTGTGTGTGTGTGTGCGTGCGTGTGTGAGTTCTGGCAATGCTTACTTAATGAGGACATCGTTCTGTTTACACAGTCACCTTTAGGGGACCTCTGACGGTATGGGGACCAAAAAAACAGGTCCCCTAAAGGGAAACCGTAAATTTAATTTATTTTTAACCTTTCTTTTTAATGGTTCTTAGTAGTCACGTACAAATTTGTGTGAATTATGCAAAATTATTTAAATTTGGTCCCATTGAACCTTATTAACTCTTTTTCCCCCCAGGGTCCCCAGTAAGTATGATCAGCACATTACTTCATCAATCCAGAGATTTAAAGACGTGTATGAGCTAACTGGGCAGTGGACATTTTACCTCATTTTTTTTAATGCCTCCACAAACTGTAAAAAGGGTGGTCCCCACAAGTCCTGATCAACATTGGTCCCCATTCCAAATGATAACCAGTATGTGTGTGTGTGTGCGTGTGTGTGTGTGTGTGTGTGTGTGTTCTGGCAATGCTTACTTAATGGGGACATTGCTCTGTTTACACACTTTTAGGAGACCTCTGACGGTATGGGGACAAAAAACAGGTCCCCTAAAGGGAAACCTTTAATTTAATTTAATTTGAACTTTTTTTTTTTTTTAAATGGTCCTCTGTAGTCATGTACAAATTTGTGTGAATTATGCAAAATTATTTAAATTTGGTCCCCATGAACCTTATTAACTCTTTTTCCCCAGGGTCCCCAGTAAGTATGATCAGCACATTACTTCATCAATCCAGAGATTTAAAGACGTGTATGAGCTAACTGGGCAGTGGACATTTTACCTCATTTTTTTTAATGCATCCACAACCAATGGAAAGGGTGGTCCCCACAAGTCCTGAACAACAACTTGGTTCCCATTCCAAATGATAACCACTGTACAAAGGGAGGTCCCCACAAGTTATGATCAACATATTTGTCCCCATTCCAAATGATAACGTGTGTGTGTGTGTGTGTGTGTGTGTGTGTGTGTGTGTGCGTGTGTGCGTGTGTGTGTTCTGGCAATGCTTACTTAATGAGGACATCGTTCTGTTTACACAGTCACCTTTAGGAGACCTCTGACGGTATGGGGACACAAAAAACAGGTCCCCTAAAGGGAAACCGTAAATTTAATTTAATTTGAACTTTTTTTTTAAATGGTTCTCAGTAGTCACGTACAAATTTGTGTGAATTATGCAAAATTATTTAAATTTGGTCCCCATGAACCTTATTAACTCTTTTTCCCCAGGGTCCCCAGTAAGTATGATCAGCACATTACTTCATCAATCCAGAGATTTAAAGACGTGTATGAGCTAACTGGGCAGTGGACATTTGACCCCATTTTTTTTTATGCCTCCACAAACTGTAGAAAGGGTGGTCCCCACAAGTCCTGAACAACAACTTGGTTCCCATTCCAAATGATAACCACTGTAGAAAGGGAGGTCCCCACAAGTTATGATCAACATATTGTCCCCATTCCAAATGATAACCAGTGTGTGTATGTGTGTGTGTGTGTGTGTGAGTGTTTAACTCTTTTTCCCCTGGGTCCCCAGTAAGTATGATCAGCACATTACTTCATCAATCCAGAGATTTAAAGACGTGTATGAGCTAACTGGGCAGCGGACATCTGACCTCATTTTTTTAATGCCACCACAAGTCATGATCAACATATTGGTCCCCATTCCAAATAACCTGTGTGTGTGTGTGTGTGTGTGTGTGTGTGTGTGTGTGTGTGTGTGTGTGTGTGTGTGTGTGTGTGTGTGTGTGTGTGTGTACTGGCTTAATGGGGACATCGCTCTGTTTACACAGTCACCTTTAGGGGACCTCTGACGGTATGGGGACACAAAAAACAGGTCTCCTAAAGGGAAACCGTAAATTTAATTTAATTTGAACTTTTTTTTAAATGGTTCTCAGTAGTCACGTACAAATTTGTGTGAATTATGCAAAATTATTTAAATTTGGTCCCATTGAACCTTATTAACTCTTTTTCCCCAGGGTCCCCAGTAAGTATGATCAGCACATTACTTCATCAATCCAGAGATTTAAAGACGTGTATGAGCTAACTGGGCAGTGGACATTTGACCTCATTTTTTTAATGCCTCCACAACCTGTAGAAAGGGTGGTCCCCACAAGTCCTGAACAACATATCGGTCCCCATTACAAATGATAACCTGTATGTGTGTTTGTGTGTGTGTGAGTGTTTCCAGCTTTCCTTTCTTATATTGTTACAACAAGGCCAGTGTCAATAAAAGTGTGTGAACACACTCAAGGCGGTTGTCACGGCACTCCATCAGTTGCCATGGTGAACGAGCGGAGATGTATAGGACTGATTGTGGATGATTGAATGTGTGTGTTGGCCTCACAGAAAGCAGCAGCAGCAGTAGTAGAAAATGATAGAGAACCGAAATGCTGACATTGTTAGAATATAATCATCACAAGATATATATATATGTATATATTACTGAATGTATTTGTAATCTGCTGTCACTTTGACTTTCCTTCGGGACAACAAAGAAAAACAAACTTGCACCTATTTCTGGGTTATTTAATATTGCGCAATGTGCCTGTCAAATAAACAAGTAAAAGAAAACAAACACCCAAACGGAGAGTGGTGCTTTGGTGATAGATTGTTGTCTGGATTCCAGCAAATTAAAAAGCTTGAAAACCTACTGCAAATAGTCTGATGTGTACACTTTAGTATGAGGTTCGTCTTTTCCGACTTCTAAATGTTGTTGCATTGTTGGATACTTGTGTAACCAATGCCAAGCCGTTAAATCATGAGGCTCATGCGTTTTGGCAGTTTTGGATGCCTCTATTCGCGGGGTTTTGCAATATGGCTGTGGCGTGATGTTATCGGGAGGTGGAAGTACTTATTTGGGCATTTAATAAAGCTCTCAGGCAGAATTGGAAGGAGCTCCTTCCCCCTATGCTTCAGGCCATAAGGAAACACACAAACAAATAAGACAAAGTATTATTTTCCTCTAATTGGTTCATAATAACATTGAAGTGCAGGTTTTGAATTGATCGGACTATGTGCGTGTTTACCTATGTTGTGACTGGGCGTGTCAGGTTCAAACACTGATGACAACTATTAAACAAGACAAGAAGCAAACAATTAATTCGAGACAGAATTCAATTTGGCTCAATTGAGGAGAGATGCCTGGACACTGCACAAGTCTCACCACGCTCTGGCGAAAGATTGTACGCCTTCTCTTTTATTTGGTCTTTCCCTGATTACATGGCAACAGCTGTTTCTAAGGAACGGGGGTCATAAACAGACCTATGTTGTGACTGGGTGTGTCAGGTTCAAACACTGATGACAACTATTAAACAAGACAAGAAGCAAACAATTTGAGACAGAATTAAATTCGGCTCAATTGAGGAGAGACGCCTGGACACTGCACAAGTCTCACCACGCTCTGGCGAAAGATTGTACGCCTTCTCTTTTATTTGGTCTTTCCCTGATTACATGGCAACAGCTGTTTCTAAGGAACGGGGGTCATAAACAGACCTATGTTGTGACTGGGTATGTCAGGTTCAAACACTGATGACAACTATTAAACAAGACAAGAAGCAAACAATTTGAGACAGAATTAAATTTGGCTCAATTGAGGAGAGACGCCTGGACACTGCACAAGTCTCACCACGCTCTGGCGAAAGATTGTACGCCTTCTCTTTTATTTGGTCTTTCCCTGATTACATGGCAACAGCTGTTTCTAAGGCACGGGGGTCATAAACAGCCATCGCCTTTGGTTACAGAACAGTTCAAAGAAAAGGTCGTAAACAGTTCAAAGAAAAGGTCGTAAAACAGGCTGACTACCTGGTAGCTGTGGCTTAAATAATACTATGGTGATTAAAAACATTCCTGCGCGCGCTCTAAGGTCCGAGAGCCAGTTCCAGCTCGTGGTGCCCAAGACCAGACTTAAGACCAGGGGAGACAGGGCCTTCTCTGTGGTCGGCCCTAAGCTCTGGAACACTCTCTGCCCCTCCATGTTCAAACTGCTTCCACAGTGGAGTGTTTTAAGTCTTGTCTTAAGACCCACTTTTATTCTTTGGCTTTTAACAGAAAACAAGGGGAGGAGACCTTGCCCCAAGTGGAGGAGTTCAAGTACCTAGGAGTCTTGTTCACGAGTGAGGGAAGAGTGGATTGTGAGATCGACAGGCGGATCGGTGCGGCGTCTTCAGTAATGCGGGCGTTGTATCGATCCGTTGTGGTGAAGAAGGAGCTGAGCCGGAAGGCAATGCTCTCAATTTACCGGTCGATCTACGTTCCCATCCTCACCTATGGTCATGAGCTTTGGGTCATGACCGAAAGGATAAGATCACGGGTACAAGCGGCCCAAATGAGTTTCCTCTCCCTTAGAGATAGGGTGAGAAGCTCTGCCATCCGGGAGGAACTCAAAGTAAAGCCGCTGCTCCTCCACATGGAGAGGAGCCAGATGAGGTGGTTCGGGCATCTGGTCAGGATGCCACCCGAACGCCTCCCTAGGGAGGTGTTTAGAGCACGTCCAGCCGGTAGGAAGCCACGGGGAAGACCCAGGACACGTTGGGAAGACTATGTCTCCCGGCTGGCCTGGGAACGCCTCGGGATCCCCCGGGAAGAGCTAGACGAAGTGGCTGGGGAGAGGGAAGTCTGGGCTTCCCTGCTTAGGCTGCTGCCCCCGCGACCCGACCTCGGATAAGCGGAAGATGATGGATGGATGGATGGATGGATGGCTTTTAACACTACGTGAGTTGTGTGGTCATCTGTCCTCCGTTGTCCTCTGTGTTTTTTATACACTTTGATTTCTATTTTACTGTTTTAATTGATTTTACCCTTTAAAACAGTTTTTAATCATATTTGTTTTTATATTGTTTATATTATTGGTTTCATATTTATTTATTTTTTGTTTTTATTCAGTCATTGGTGAAGCATAATATAGATTTTTTTTTTTAATATTGTTTTTAACACTTTGGAAACGTTATTGTTGTTTAAATGTGCTATATAAATAAAGTGGATTGGATTGGATTGGAAAAACAGGTGCATGACATGAGGACAGGTGAAAACTAATGGGTTGGCATGGAAACAAAGCAAACAAGGGAGTGCAAAAGCAGGAAACAATGTCCAAAAAACAAAACCGAACATGACAAAAACAAAACCAGATCCCATTGGCGTGACACAAATGTACTATGTATATATTCTTTGATGTATTTTTAAAGTTTCAAAGTCGCTATTAATACACAGGTGGCAGGAATATAGATTGGACTGTTTTCAATCTGCGCTGTGACTAAATTGGTCTTATTTGAAACACAACATATCTGCTAGAATATTGACCTTCTTCTGTCTGTTTACAAAATGCTCAATGCTACCAAAATATTCATTAAGAACATCTCTGCAAAACAGCGGCGACATCCGTCTCCCGCGTCTTATGCATAAATAATATAGCTGTGGTTCAAGTGGAAGTCCCAGCACTGGTGTGTGTGTATATATATATATATATATATATATATATATATATACACACACTGTGCGTGTAGACAGGCAGCAATAACTCTTCCTTCCGTCATGTGTTTGACAAAGAAAATGAGGTCTACACAAACAAGTTTGTATTTCTCTCTTTCTCGCTGTCTGGCAGGTTTCTATGGGAAAGGCTGCACGGATGCTTGCCATCTGAACCCGTGTGACAATGAGGCGCAGTGCCACAGGAAGCCCACCTCGTCGCATGGATACACCTGTGACTGTGGGGACAACCACTATGGACAGTACTGCCAACACAGGTGTGTGTGTGTGTGTGTGTGTGTGTGTGTGTGTGTGTGTGTGTGTGTGTGTGTGTGTGTGTGTGTGTGTGTGTGTGTGTGTGTGTGAGCGTGCACGCCTTACCCTTTTCTTATTACTATCAATCAATCAATGTTTATTTATATAGCCCTAAATCACAAGTATTTAGATCCCACATCAGTGCAAGGAAAAAGTCAACCCAGTGGGATGACAATGAGAAACCTTGGAGAGGACCGCAGATGTGGGAGACCGGTGCAATGGACGTTGAGTGGGTCTAACATAATATTGTGAAAGTCCAGTCCATAGTGGATCTAACATAATAGTGAGAGTCCAGTCCATAGTGGATCTAACATAATAGTGTGAGAGTCCAGTCTATAGTGGATCTAACATAATAGTGTGAGAGTCCAGTCTATAGAGGATCTAACATAATAGTGAGAGTCCAGTCCATAGTGGATCTAACATAACAATGTGAGAGTCCAGTCCATAGTGGATCTAACATAATAGTGTGAGAGTCCAGTCCATTGTGGATCTAACATAACAATGTGAGAGTCCAGTCCATAGTGGATCTAACATAACAATGTGAGAGTCCAGTCCATAGTGGATCTAACATAACAATGTGAGAGTCCAGTCCATAGTGGATCTAACATAAGAGTGTGAAAGTCCAGTCCATAGTGGATCTAACATAATAGTGAGAGTCCAGTCCATAGAGGATCTAACATAATGGAGAGAGTCCAGTCCATAGTTGATCTAACATAATAGTGTTAGAGTCCAGTCCATTGTGGATCTAACATAATAGTGAGAGTCCAGTCCATAGTGGATCTAACATAATAGTGAGAGTCCAGTCCATAGTTGATCTAACATAATAGTGTTAGAGTCCAGTCCATTGTGGATCTAACATAATAATGAGAGTCCAGTCCATAGTGGATCTAACATAATAGTGTGAGAGTCCAGTCCATAGAGGATCAAACATAATTGTGTGAGAGTCCAGTCAATAGTTGATCTAACATAATAGTGTGAGAGTCCAGTCCATAGTGGATCTAACATAATAGTGAGAGTCCAGTCCATAGTGGATCTAACATAATAGTGAGAGTCCAGTCCATTGTGGATCTAACATAATAGTGAGAGTCCAGTCCATAGAGGATCCAACATACTGTAATATTGTGAGAGTCTAGTCCGTAGTGGATCTAACATAATAGTGTGAGAGTCCAGTCCATAGTGGATCTAACACAATAGTGAGAGTCCAGTCTATGGTGGATCTAGTTAATAGTCTGAGCCTCCAGTCCATAGTGAATCTAACGTAATAGTGAGAGTCCAGTCCACAGTAGATCTAACATAATAGTGAGAGTCCAGTCCTAAGTTGATCTAACATAATAGTGGGACTCCAGTCCATAGTGGATCTAACATAATAATGAGAGTCTAGTCCATAGTGGATCTAACATAATAGTGAGAGTCTAGTCCATAGTGGATCTAACATAATAGTGAGAGTCCAGTCCATAGTGGATCCAACATAATATGAGAGTCCAGTCCTTAGTGGATCTAACATAATAGTGAGAGTCCAGTCCTTAGTGGGGCCAGCAGGAGGTCATCTTGAGTGAAGACCAGTCAGCATCGCAGTGACGTCCCCAACTGATTCCACCTAATAACCTCTCAACACAGTAGAGGGGGGAAGTGCAGAAAAGAGACGGCAGATCAACTGGTCTAAAAGTGGGTTTATTTAAAGGCTAGCTTATACGAATGAGTTTTAAGATGTGAAGATGAGAGGAAAAATGGCTTTCGAAGAAGGAAAAAAAAAAATACACATTTCATATCAGTTTTATTAGGTTTGTTTCTTCCAACCTGACTCCAGCCTGCTGTGTCCTCATTTAGGATAGACCACCAGTGTCCAAGGGGGTGGTGGGGCTCTCCCACCTGTGGACCTTGTCACTGTGATGCCAACAAAGGGTTTGACCCCGACTGCAACAAGACCAGTGGACACTGTCAGTGCAAGGTAAGGGCCGGAACTAAGACACACACACTTAGACTTAGACACACTTCATTGATCCACAAGGGAAACTGTTCCACACAGTAGCTCAGTTACAAAGGATGGAAAGGGTAAGGATGGAAAGGGTAATGCAGGTATAAAGTGGACTAAAATGTACCATGGTAGCAATATAAAATATAACATGTTTTGTTTTGGTCATGTTATGTTTTGTTTTTTTGGACATTCAGTTCTTGCTTCTGCACTTCCTTGTTTTCTTTGTTTCCATAGCAACTCATTCATTTTCACCTGGCCCTCATGCCACGCCCCTGTCCTCAGCCCCTCACACCTGTTTGTAACGATCATAGTTATTATTTAAACCACAGTTACCTGGTAGTCAGTCTTGCAACTTCACATCCCGCATTCCTCAACTCCTTTCGTGCCAAAGACCATGCTGTTCATTTTGTCCACGTCACGTAAGTTTTGTTATTCATGCCACAGTGCAAGTGTTTTTGTTTCATGTTTATAGTTTGTAGCCTTTATGTTAGTCATTTGTTTTTCATTAGTCAAGTTTGTTCTCCGGGCTTCACGGTGGCAGAGGGGTTAGTGCATCTGCCTCACAATACGAAGGTCCTGAGTAGTCAGGGTTCAATCCCGGGCTCGGAATCTTTCTGTGTGGAGTTTGCATGTCCTCCCCGTGAATGCGTGGGTTCCCTCCGGGTACTCCCGCTTCCTCCCACTTCCAAAGACATGCACCTGGGGATAAGTTGATTGGCAACACTAAATGGACCCTAGTGTGTGAATGTTGTCTGTCTATCTGTGTTGGTCCTGCGATGAGGTGGCGACTTGTCCAGGGTGTACCCCGCCTTCCGCCCGATTGTAGCTGAGATAGGCACCAGCGCCCCACGCGACCCCAAAGGGAATAAGCGGTAGAAAATGGATGGAGGGATGGGAAGTTTGTTCTCCGCCATTGTGCGCGCCATTTGTTTGCCTTTTTGTAGTTTGTTTTTGTAGTAATAAATCAAAATGTACTTACACTCACGTCTTGCTCGTGCCAATTTCCCTTTGCATCGGAGAAACAAACTATCCCATAGTCCAAGTCATAGTCCAAGTGTGACACATATATGCCATGATCCGTGGCCCGGATCATGTTTCGTTATTTTCTGTTAGTTTTGGACTCCCTTAGTTCCTGTGTTTGTGCACCCTTGAGTTTGTTTTAGTTACCATGATTGCCCATTATTTTCACCTGCCCCTGATTGGTGTTCGGGACGCACACCTGTTTCCCCCAGCACTAATCAGAGGCATTATTTAAGCCTGCCTTTGCCGGTCAGTCAGCCTGGCTTCTTTGTTTGCTTCATGCCACAGTTACGGGAGTATTCCTTGTCTTCTAGCCTATGCTAAGTGTGAGCCTTAGCTTCGAGTTTGATCGGCACGTTTTTCCCCCTGGTTTGTTTTCTCTCTTTGGCACTTGTTTGATTTCTACGAATAAATCATGTTCTTACCTGCACGTCCTGTCCGGAGTGGTCCATCTGCCTCCCGGGGGAACGAACCTTGCAGCAAACTGCGTCCCCCGACACGTAACAATTTATGTAATATTAACATATTATATATACAGTATATAATATACAGCAGTGGTCCCCAACCACCGGGACGCAGAAGATTTTTTTTAATAAAAAAAAATATATATATATTTTTAAAAAAATTGTATTTTATTTTATTAAATCAACATAAAAAACACAATATACACTTGCAAATAGTGCACCAACCACAAAAAAACTCCCCTTTTCATGACAAAAACGTCCCTTTTTCATGACAAAGAAGAAAAGAAAAAAAAAGGACTACGGTATGTATACGAGTACGTATTTTCTATTGTTTCATTGAAAATAAAACGACAAAGTCTATTTGGCTGTCATCTGTTTTAATATGAGAAACAATTGTGTCAAAGTCATGATTTTGTTTTACATTCTTGAAATAAGAAATTCTTACTTTAAAAAGTAGTTTTATACTTGTGAGTGTTGATGACACAGCTTTGCAACATTTGATATTCTCGTTTCAAGCATGTTTTACTCAATATAGGTCATCAAATCTCAGCTACAAGCTGTAATATCTTACTGAGATCATTTAGGACCTAAACACTTAAAACAAGTAAAACACTCTAACATAAAATCTTATGTATGGCCGCGCAAGTCCCGGGATGCCCTAAATGTTCATGACACACCCAGCCGAGTCCCATAGGGAGACGGGATGAAAGTTGGAAAAGTCAGCAAAAGTCCCAAAAATTTTCAAAATACCTACACAGGTTCGAGTCCCACAAGTTCCGCCCAAAATGTCCAAAACGCACCCAGCAAAGTCCCACGGGAAGGTGGGGAGAAAAGTGAGAAAAGTCGGGGAAATGTTCAAAAGTCCCACCCGGGTTCGAGTGTGCACTCAAACTCAAACTCGAACCCGGTTGGGACTCGAACCTGGGTAGGTATTTTAAAAATTTTGGGGGACTTTTGCCAACTTTTCTCATTTTTCCCCCCTACTTCCCGTGGGACTTTGCTGGGTGCGTTTTGGACATTTTTTGTATCCCAGGACTTGTGTGGCCGGCGGCGGGACTCGTGGGACTGGAATCCTGGGGAGGTATTTTGGACACAATTGGGACTTTTGAACATTTTGGCCGCCTTTTCCCCCTCTTCTTCCCGGCCTTCCTGTGCACCATTGCTGGGTGTGTTTTGGACACTTGGACAAAAATAGTTTCAAGCATATTTTACTCAAAATAGGTCATAAAATGTCGGAAACAAGCTGTAGTATCTTACTGAGATCATTTAGGACCTAAACACTTAAAACAAGTAAAACACTCTAACATAAAATCTGCTTTGTGAGAAGAAAATAGGCAAATATCACCCTTATTTGAGATATTAATCTTAGTTAGATTTCAGTTTTTGCAGTGCATCTCCTGGCTCTGCATGTTGATGGCCTTCACAGAGGTAATTTTTCTTCTTATTTATATCCTATAAAGAAAATATGCTATGACACTAACTACTTCTGTCAGAGTTAGTTTGTGACGAACCCCAGGATGCAAAGAAGACGGCAGGCATTGTGTGGGAAAACATGATTTAATTAAAATACTAGAACAAGAACAAACAAAAAGGGTACTAACAAAAAACGCGCACGAGGCGGATAACAAACTAAAAGAGCTAGCATGGGAGCTGGAAGATAACGAGCCTAGCATGGAAGCTAGCAGGAGAATAAGAACAAACAAAAGGGTACTAACAAAAAGCGTGCACGAGGCGGATAACAAACTAAAAGAGCTAGCATGGGAGCCAGCAGGAAACAGAAGTCGTTACTAGTAGTATGAAAATGTGGGTTGTACTTGTATAGCGTTTTTCTACCTTCAAGGTACTCAAAGCGCTTTGACACTACTTCCACATTTACCCATTCACACACACATTCACACACTGATGGAGGGAGCTGCCATGCAAGGCGCTAACCGGCACCCATCAGGAGCAAGGGTGAAGTGTCTTGCTCGGGACAAAACGGCCGTGACGAGGTTGGTACTTGGTGGGGATTGAACTAGGGGCCCCCGGGTAGCGCACGGCCACTCTCCCACTGCGCCACTCCGTTCCACTGCGCGAAACCAAAAGCAGGGAACAAAAGACAGTCAGCTACAAACAGCTACCGAAATATAGCTTACCGCTACGCTGCAATGACAAGACACGACACGACAGGAGGGGCAACAATAATGCAGCCCTGACTGGAAGACAAAGCAGGTAAAAATAGGAGCGGGCTGATTGACACCAGGTGTGGCCAGGTGCCAATCAGCCGTATCTGAGGGGGAACCGGCGCCCAGGGAGAAACACAGGAAACTGACAAAATAAGAGCGCTGACAGGAAATACTACACACACAGAGGAAACAAAGACAAGGAAAAAACTAAAACATAGCCGAACTGTCATGGACAAGCCTGACAACTTCATGTCAAAACCGAACTTATTTTGTTTGTGCATGTAGATTAATGATGTAGTTATACGTTGTAAACTGTCCACTTCTGAGCACCTTACTATGCTTAACACGACCTTTTTCATTTTTATTGAGAAACATGTCACAGTCTGACAGGCTCAGGGTCTTAACCGAAGTCAGTACACAGCTATCACTAATCTAAGTGTCTGTATTTACTTTTTGTTTGCTTGTCTATCCTGTCTTTAATCTGATGTTTTGCTCCTAATCTCTGCTACCTGGCGAGAACACTCACACAGGTGGTCCACGCACTCTAGACCCAGGCAGATAATATCATACCTAATATGTTTCTTGTATTGTCATGATGCTATCAGGGCCCAATCTATTATTGTGATCCACGTTAGACCTAGAAATGTGTTATCAGGACATATCATACAAACCCCGTTTCCATATGAGTTGGGAAATTGTGTTAGATGTAAATATAAACAGAATACAATGATTTGCAAATCCTTTTCAACCCATATTCAGTTGAATATGCTACAAAGACAACATATTTGATGTTCTAACTCATAAACTTTTTTTTTTGTTGCAAATAATTAATTAACTTAGAATTTCATGGCTGCAACACGTGCCAAAGTAGTTGGGAAAGGGCATGTTCACCACTGTGTTACATCACCTTTTCTTTTAACAACACTCAATAAACGTTTGGGAACTGAGGAAACTAATTGTTGAAGCTTTGAAAGTGGAATTCTTTCCCATTCTTGTTTTATGTAGAGCTTCAGTCCTTCAACAGTCCGGGGTCTCCGCTGTCGTGTTTTACACTTCATAATACGCCACATATTTTCGATGCGAGACAGGTCTGGACTGCAGGCGGCCCAGGAAAGTACCCGCACTCTTTTTTTTTAACGAAGCCACGCTGTTGTAACACGTGCTGAATGTGGCTTGGCATTGTCTTGCTGGAATAAGCAGCGGCGTCCATGAAAAAAACGGCATCATATGTTGTTCCAAAAGCTGTATGTACCTTTCAGCATTAATGGTGCCTTCACAGATGTGTAAGTTACCCATGCCTTGGGCACTAATGCACCCCCATACCATCACAGATGCTGGCTTTTGAACTTTGCGTCGATAACAGTCTGGATGGTTCGCCTCCCCTTTGGTCCGGACGATGTCGAATATTTCCAAAAACAATTTGAAATGTGAACTCGTCAGACCACAGATCACTTTTCCACTTTGCATCAGTCCATCTTAGATGATCTCAGGCCCAGAGAAGCCTGCGGCGTTTATGGATGTTGTTGATAAATGGCTTTTGCTTCGCATAGTAGAGCTTTAACTTGCACTTACAGATGTAGCGACAAACTTTATTTAGTGACAGTAGTTTTCTGAAGTGTTCCTGAGCCCATGTGGTGATATCCTTTAGAGATTTATGTCGGTTTTTGATACAGTGCCGTCTGAGGGATGGAAGGTCACGGTCATTCAATGTTGGTTTCCGGCCATGCTGCTTACGTGGAGTGATTTCTCCAGATTTTCTGAACCTTTTGATGATATTATGGAGCGTAGATGTTGAAATCCCTAAATTTCTTGCAATTGCACTTTGAGAAACGTTGTTCTTAAACTGTTTGACTATTTGCTCACGCAGTTGTGGACAAAGGGGTGTACCTCGCCCCATCCTTTCTTGTGAAATCAATCAATCAATCAGTGTTTATTTATATAGCCCCAAATCACAAATGTCTCAAAGGACTGCACAAATCATTACGACTACAACATCCTCGGAAGAACCCACAAAAGGGCAAGGAAAACTCACACCCAGTGGGCAGGGAGAATTCACATCCAGTGGGACGCCAGTGACAATGCTGACTATGAGAAACCTTGGAGAGGACCTCAGATGTGGGCAACCCCCCCCCCCTCTAGGGGACCGAAAGCAATGGATGTCGAGCGGGTCTAACATGATACTGTGAAAGTTCAATCCATAGTGGCTCCGACACAGCCGCGAGAGTTCAGTTCAAGCGGATCCAAGACAGCAGCGAGAGTCCCGTTCACAGGAAACCATCCCAAGCGGAGGCGGATCAGCAGCGTAGAGATGTCCCCAACCGATACACAGGTGAGCGGTCCATCCTGGGTCCCGACGAGCGGTCCATCCTGGGTCTAGACTCTGGACAGCCAGTACTTCATCCATGGTCATCGGACCGGACCCCCTCCACAAGGGAGGGGGGGACATAGGAGAAAAAAGAAAAGAAGCGGCAGATCAACTGGTCTAAAAAGGAGGTCTATTTAAAGGCTAGAGTATACAGATGAGTTTTAAAGTGAGACTTAAATGCTTCTACTGAGGTAGCATCTCGAACTGTTACCGGGAGGGCATTCCAGAGTACTGGAGCCCGAACGGAAAACGCTCTATAGCCCGCAGACTTTGCTCAGTCTTTTTCTCAGAAAAAGATTGAGCATTTTCTGGGAAGCTGTTTTTATACCCAATCATGGCACCCACCTGTTCCCAATTAGCCTGCACACCTGTGGGATGTTCCAAATAAGTGTTTGATGAGCATTCCTCAACTTTATCAGTATTTATTGCCATCTTTCCCAACTTCTTTGTCACGTGTTGCTGGCATCAAATTCTAAAGTTAATGATTATTTGCACCAAAAAAATTGTTTATCAGTTTGAACATCAAATATGTTGTCTTTGTAGCATATTCAACTGAATATGGCTTGAAAAGGATTTGCAAATCATTGTATTCTGTTTATATTTACATCTAACACAATTTCCCAACTCATGTGGAAACGGGGTTTGTGTTTATTTATTTCTGCATCAGCAGACACTTGACTCGGGGACATTTCACATTGTTTATATTTTCAGGAGTTTCACTACCGTCCACGGGGCTCAGACAGCTGCCTGCCATGCGACTGCTACCCGGTGGGCTCCTTCTCGCGGACATGTGACCCCGAGAGCGGCCAGTGCCAGTGCAGGCCCGGCGTGATCGGCCGCCAGTGCAACACCTGCGACAACCCCTTCGCCGAAGTCACAAACTCAGGGTGTGAAGGTGAGAAGAGCGGGCGTTTCCATCATTTTGTGCACTCGTATTAAATTCAACGCTGGCATCAAAATAAGCTGCCAAGCCTTTTCGGCTTTGGAATATTCAAACGGCCTTGTACACTGCAAAAAGTCCGTGTTCAAAAACAAGAAAAAAAAATACAAAAATGAGGGGTATTTTACTTGAACTAAGCAAAATTATCTGCCAATAGAACAAGAAAATTTGGCTTGTCAAGACTTTCCAAAACAAGTAAAAGTAGCTAACCTAAATAAACCCCAAAATACCTTAAAATAAGTATATTCTCACTAATAACAAGTGTACTACTACAGTATACGAGTACGTATTTTTTATTGTTTCATTGAAATAAAAACGTCAACGTCTATTTGGCTGTCATCTGTTTTAATATGAGAAACAATTGTGTCAAAGTCATGATTTTGTTTTACATTCTTGAAATAAGAAATTCTTACTTTAAAAAGTAGTTTTATATTTGTGAGTGTTGATGACACAGCTTTGCAACATTTGATATTCTCGTTTCAAGCATGTTTTACTCAATATAGGTCATCAAATCTCAGCTACAAGCTGTAATATCTTACTGAGATCATTTAGGACCTAAACACTTAAAACAAGTAAAACACTCTAATATAAAATCTTATGTATGGCCGCGCAAGTCCCGGGATGCCCTAAACCAGGGGTGCCCACACTTTTTCTGCAGGCGACCTACTTTTCAATTGACCAACTCGAGGGGATCTACCTCATTTATATATATCATTTATATTTATTTATTTATGAAAGAGACATTTTTGTAAACAAGTTAAATGTGTTTAATGATAATACAAGCATGTGTAACACATATAGATGTCTTTCTTTCACCAAGACAAGAATATAAGTTGGTGTATTACCTGATTCTGATGACTTGCATTGATTGGAATCAGACAGTAATGATGATAACGCCCACATTTTCAAATGGAGGAGAAAAAAAGTTGTCCTTTCTGTACAATACCACATGAAAGTGGTTGGTTTTTGGCATCTAATTCATCCAGCTTCCATACACTTTACAAGAAAAACATTGGCGGCAAATTCCGTAGCTTGCTTGATTGACATTCACGGCACCCGAGGGTCTTGTGAGATGACGCTGGCTGCTGCCAGTTCATTATTATGAAAAAATGACAGAGAGGAAGGCGAGAAACACTTTTTATTTCAACAGACTTTCGCGCCGTCCCTTCCGTCAAAACTCTAAAGGCCGACTGCACATTTCCTATCTTCACAATAAAAGCCCTGTTTCATGCTGCCTGCGCTAACAAAATAAGAGTCTCGAAAAGCTGGCGTGCACAAGTGATGTGCACGCCAGCTTTCTGAGGGATCGCTTGTGCACGCCAGTTTCCCGAGACTCTGTATTTAGTTAGCGCAGGCAGCATGAAGCAGGGCTTTTATTGTGAAGATAGGAAATGTGCAGTCGGCCTTTAGAGTTTTGACGGAAGGTACGGCGCGAGAGTCTGTTGAAATAAAAAGTGTTTCTCGCCTTCCTCTCGGTCATATTTTCATAATAATGATCTTGCAGCAGCCAGCGTCATCTCACAAGACCCTCCGGTACCGTGAATGTCATTTAAGTGACGTCTTGGTGAAGATTGATGATCACTCATTTTTAGGTCTATTTTTTTTTAAAAGCCTGGCTGGAGATCGACTGACACACCCCCCGCGGTCGACTGGTAGCTCCCCATCGACGTAATGGGCACCCCTGCCCTAAATGTTCATAACACACCCAGCCGACTCCCCGGGGGAGACGGGATGAAAGTTGGAAAAGTCAGCAAAAGTCCCAAAAATGTTCAAAATACCTACACAGGTTCGAGTCCCACAAGTTCCGCCGCCGGCCGGGATGCCCAAAATGTCCAAAACGCGCCCAGCAAAGTCCCATGAGAAGGTGGGGAGGAAAGTGACAAAAGTCGGGGAAATGTTCAAAAGTCCCACCCGGGTTCGAGTGTGCACTCAAACTCAAACTCGAACCCGGTTGGGACTCGAACCTGGGTAGGTATTTAGAACATTTTGGGGGACTTTTGCCGACTTTTCTTATTTTTCCCCCCTACTTCCCGTGGGACTTTGCTAGGTGCGTTTTGGACATTTTTTGTATCCCAGGACTTGTGTGGCCGGCGGCGGGACTCGTGGGACTGGAATCCTGGGGAGGTATTTTGGACACAATTGGGACTTTTGAACATTTTGGCCGCCTTTTCCCCCTCTTCTTCCCGGCCTTCCTGTGCACCATTGCTGGGTGTGTTTTGGACACTTGGACAAAAATAGTTCCAAGCATATTTTACTCAAAATAGGTCATAAAATGTCGGAAACAAGCTGTAGTATCTTACTGAGATCATTTAGGACCTAAACACTTAAAACAAGTAAAACACTCTAACATCAAATCTTATGTATGGCCGCACAAGTCCCGGGATGCCCTAAATGTTCATAACACACCCAGCCGAGTCCCATGGGCAGGGGGGATGAAAGTTGGAAAAGTCAGCAAAAGTCCCAAAAATGTTCAAAATACCTACACAGGTTCGAGTCCCACAAGTTCCGCCGCCGGCCTGGATGCCCAAAATGTCCAAAACGCGCCCAGCAAAGTCTCACGGGAAGGTGGGGAGGAAAGTGAGAAAAGTCGTGGAAATGTTCAAAAGTCCCACCCGGGTTCGAGTGTGCACTCAAACTCAAACTCGAACCCGGTTGGGACTCGAACCTGGGTAGGTATTTAGAACATTTTGGGGGACTTTTGCCGACTTTTCTCATTTTTCCCCCCTACTTCCCGTGGGACTTTGCTGGGTGCGTTTTGGACATTTTTTGCATCCCAGGACTTGTGTGGCCGGCGGCGGGACTCGTGGGACTGGAATCCTGGGGAGGTATTTTGGACACAATTGGGACTTTTAAATAAATAAATAAATAAATGGGTTGTACTTGTATTGAACATTTTGGCCGCCTTTTCCCCCTCTTCTTCCCGGCCTTCCTGTGCACCATTGCTGGGTGTGTTTTGGACACTTGGACAAAAATAGTTTCAAGCATATTTTACTCAAAATAGGTCATAAAATGTCGGAAACAAGCTGTAGTATCTTACTGAGATCATTTAGGAGCAAAACCCTTAAAACAAGTAAAACACTAACATAAAATCTGCTTAGTGAGAAGAATCATCTTACCAGACAGAAAATAAGCAAATATCACCCTTATTTGAGATATTTCATCTTACTTAGATTTCAGTTTTTGCAGTGTAAGAGGAGGTGAGTACACTTAAATGCAACATGATTATGTGTAGTTTGGCACTTGAGAATGAACACAACATTAGCTTTTTGAACTGCTTTACTTTCTGTTGACATGTGAAACGAGTTTGAAGGGTCATTTCTGATTCGTCCTTAAAATCTTTAAGAAACATTTCACAAAACAACAAATGTAATCTTAGAGAAAAATGTCATTTGAAACATTTGTATGCATTTAAGACAGGGGTGTCCAAAGTAAGGCCTGGGGGCCATTTGCGGCCCGCAGGTCATTTTTTTAACGGCCCATTTTAAAAATACGATTGAAAAATAAACGTAAAACATAAAAAGTGTAATGAAAGCGCAAACAGGTGGAATGTAACAATAAAATGTTGCAATGTTTACTCGAATAACACAAAGATGCCATGCAGGCTGTTATTTCTTTAAAAAATAATAATGAATCAAAATCTGTCATTATGAATTATTTACCTATTCCAGGCTAAAAAAAAAATCACATTAAATATTCCACTTTGAGATATTATTTTGGGGAAATTTTGCATGTTTTGTGTTTCCAATATATCAGGGGTCGGCAACCTTTACCACTCAAAGAGCCATTTCGACCCGTTTCTGAAAATGAGGAAGACAATGGGAGCCGCAGCTATTCTTGCCAATATCTGCTGGTGGTCACCCAGATGACAAGAATAAAGGCGTACTATGAAGCCATTGCCTTAAACACCTTCTACAACATGTACAAACTGCTTGCCGGTCCAGCAACATGTTGGGAGAAGCTTCCGCAGATGCACGCACTCGACTGGAAGGCATACTGGGTGACACAGAGTACACAGACGGTTGTGATATAAACAACTTTAACACTCCTACTAATACACACCACATTGTGAACCCACACAAAAGAAGAATGACAAACACACTTCGGGAGACAATCCTCACAGTAACACAACATAAACGCAACACAACAAATACCCAGAATCCTTTGCATCCATGACAGTTCCTGAAAATGTGATACACCCCGCCCTCCACCCACCCCTCCCTGCATGGTTGAGGTGGGCGGGGTTTGATGCTCGCTTGGTGTATAACATAGTCAGGAAGTGTCATGGATGCAAAGGATTCTGGGTATTTGTTGTGTTACTGTGAGGATTTTCTCCCGAAATGTGTTTGTCATTCTTCTTTTGTGTGGGTTCACAATGTGGCGCATATTAGTAGGAGTGTTAAAGTTGTTTGTATCACAACCGTCAGTGTACTCTGCGTCACCCAGTATGCCTTGCAATCTCATACATGTGCCGATGGAAGCAGCGAAATCCAATCGGCACGCAAATAGCATTCCGTGAATGGCGGGCATGATGACGTTCATCACGGCACGCCCTTAATATTCTAGTCCGAGTGAAAATTGGAGAACGTTGACTCCGGGTGATGTCCGGGAGAGGCATTGAATTCCGGAATCTCCCCGCAACAATCTGGGGGGTCGGCGATTGTGCAGCTGAGCCGCTTCAGAGTTGCCGAAGGCTCCGGAGCCGCGGGTTGCCGACCCCTGCCATATATAAACAACAATACAACTTATAATTGACTTTATTGGCGCTCTCTACTTCTCCCGACGTCCGTGTACACAGCGGCGTTTAAAAAAAATCATGAATTTTACTTTTTGAAACCGATACCGATAATATCCGATATTACATTTCAAAGCATTTATCGGCCGATAATATCGGCATTCCGATATTATCGGACATTTCTAGTTTAAATATAACTTAGATATTGGGTTTCACTATGCAAAGCGCTTTGAGTCACTAGAGAAAAGCCCATCCATCCATCCATCATCTTCCGCTTATCCGAGGTCGGGTCGCGGGGGCAGCAGCCTAAGCAGGGAAGCCCAGACTTCCCTCTCCCCAGCCACTTCGTCTAGCTCTTCCCGGGGGATCCCGAGGCGTTCCCAGGCCAGCCGGGAGACATAGTCTTCCCAACGTGTCCTGGGTCTTCCCCGTGGCCTCCTACCAGCTGGACGTGCCCTAAACACCTCCTTAGGGAGGCGTTCGGGTGGCATCCTGACCAGATGCCCGAACCACCTCATCTGGCTCCTCTCGATGTGGAGGAGCAGCGGCTTTACGTTGAGCTCCTCCCGGATGGCAGAGCTTCTCACCCTATCTCTAAGGGAGAGCCCCGCCACCCGGCGGAGGAAACTCATTTCGGCCGCTTGTACCCGTGATCTTATCCTTTCGGTCATGACCCAAAGCTCATGACCATAGGTGAGGACGTAGATCGACCGGTAAATTGAGAGCTTTGCCTTCCGGCTCAGCTCCTTCTTCACCACAACGGATCGATACAACGTCCGCATTACTGAAGACGCCGCACCGATCCGCCTGTCGATCTCACGATCCACTCTTCCCCCACTCGTGAACAAGACTCCTACTAGAGAAAAGCGCTATATAAATATAGATCACTTCTCACACACTTAATGCCTTGCACTCGCTCTTTCGTCCATGCAGTCATTTATGACGGCTGCCCAAAAACCATCACTCAGGGGATCTGGTGGCCTCGGACCAAGTTCAACCTGCCCGCAGCGGTGCCGTGCCCCAAAGGCTCCGTGGGTGAGTCCCCACACATTAACACATTGGGACCTTATGAGGAATAAAAAAAACAACAACACACTTTCTGTTTGGGTTTGCCTTACAGGTGCTGCCATCAGACACTGTGATGTAGAGAGAGGCTGGATGGAACCAGACCTTTACAACTGCACCTCCCCTCCTTTCGTGGAGCTCAATGCTGCTGTGTGTTTAGCAGTCAAAAGATATTTACCTGACTACTTATACATAATGTTACATTTTATTATTGTTTTTTTTAAATCTAGTTGGATTCGCTTGAACGCAACGAAACGGAGCTGAACACCATAATGGAGAAGAAGCTGGCACACCAGCTCCGAGATGTCACCGAAGCGACAGGCCGCCTTTACGGTAACGACCTGCTGATTGCAGAGCGACTGCTGTCACGCCTCCTGACCTTCGAGAGCCAACAAAGCGGCTTTGGACTTACCGCCACTCAGGATGCACACTTTAACGAGGTAAAGGAAGTTCAATGTATGCAAATCACACGGACTGTGGATTGGTTACCACATGAACACACTCAAAATGAATTAAAATCTGCATCCTTTAATATCGGTTTTGATTCCCATGTACCTGTAATTGGTACCGTATTGGTTCAAATGTGAGTGGGACCCGCCCCTACATCCATACTTGCCAACCTTTAGACCTCAGAATTCTGCAGATGGGGGGGCTGAGGTTTGCGGGGTTTGGTGGTGTATTGTAGCGTCCCGGAAGAGTTAGTGCTGCAAGGGGTTCTGGGTTCTTGTTCTGTTGTGTTTAAGTAAAGCGCTTTGGTTGTGAGACTTGCGAGGCATTGCGATGCCGGATTTGTTCCTCCATGGATGCGTCGGGCAAGAACACAGCGTAAGGTAAGCAACGAAGGATTCATTAAACTAATAAAAAGGCTAGGAACAAAAATACTGGTGCTGGACAGAAAAAAGCAGACAAAAGGCGCTAGCACGGAAGCTAGGAAAACAAACAGATACATGAATACTTGGCACAAAGGCACAAAAAGGGAAAACAACAACTTCTACTGTCACCCCCAATGGAGGGGGGGGTGAAGTTTGCGGGGTTTGGTTGTAGCGAGGTGTGTATATTGTAGCGTCCCGGAAGAGTTAGTGCCGCAAGGGGTTCTGGGTTCTTGTTCTGTTGTGTTTATGTAAAACGCTTTGGTTGCGAGACTTGCGAGGCATTGCGATGCCGGATTTGTTCCTCCGTGGATGCGTCGGGCAAGAACACAGCGTAAGGTAAGCAACGAAGGATTCATTAAACTAATAAAAAGGCTTGGAACAAAAATACTGGTGCCAGACAGAAAAAAGCAAACAGAAAGCGCTAGCATGGAAGCTAGGAAAACAAACAGATACACTAATACTTGGCACAAAGGCACAAAAAGGGAAAACAAAAACTTCTACTGTCACCCCCAATGGGGGGGGGTGAGGTGGGGGGTTGAGGTTTGCGGGGTTTGGTTGTAGCGGGGTGTGTATATTGTAGCGTCCCGGAAGAGTTAGTGCTGCAAGGGATTCTGGGTTCTTGTTCTGTTGTGTTTATGTAAAGCGCTTTGGTTGTGAAAGCGAACTAGGATCCGAGAATGAACTAACAAAATGGTCAGTCTTAAATAAGGCAGGTGATTAGCAAAACAGGTGTGTGTAGCAGGTGGAAACAATATGCAACCATGGTGACAGAGCAAAACAGGAAATAAGGATGTCAGACTATAGAATGTGATACAGGAAGGAACAAAATACAAAATGGAACGATCCGGGCAGCGGATCGTAACATTGGTCTTCTTAAAAAGAGGTAGAAAAGCGCTATACAAGTACAACCCATTTACCATATGTTGTGTTACGGTGCGGATGTTTTCCCGAAATGTGTTTGTCATTCTTGTTTGGTGTGGGTTCACAGTGTGGCGCATATTTGTAACAGTGTTAAAGTTGTTTATACGGCCACCCTCAGTGTGACCTGTATGGCTGTTGACCAAGTATGCCTTGCATTCACTTAGATGTGTGTGTATAAGCCGCATATGTTGTGTGACGGGCCCGGCACGCTGTTTGTATGGAGGAAAAGCGGACATGACGACAGGTTGTAGAGCAGAGGTGTCAAACTCAAATACAGAGTGGGCCAAAATTTAAAACTGAACAAAGCCGCGGGCCAAGGTTGAACAAATGAACCTTTTAATAGGGACCCAAACAAGTTTTGCATTGAATATTGAACAAGTAAGGCTTATATAACTTTATAGTGACATGCAAAATCCAGTTTCAAATAATAATAATAATAATAATTAAAAAATATCAATGGCATATCAAATAGAATTTGGAAGAGTTAGTGCTGCAAGGGCTTCTTGGTATTTGTTTTGTTGTGTTTATGTTGTGTTACGGTGCGGATGTTCTCCTGTGAAGTGAAGTGAAGTGAAGTGAATTATATTTATATAGCGCTTTTTCTCTAGTGACTCAAAGTGCTTTACATAGTGAAACCCAATATCTAAGTTACATTCAAACCAGTGTGGGTGGCACTGGGAGCAGGTGGGCAAAGTGTCTTGCCCAAGGACACAACGTCAGCGACTAGGATGGCGGAAGCGGGAATCGAACCTGCAACCCTCAAGTTGCTGGCACGGCCACTCCACCAACCGAGCTAAACCGCCCCACTCCTGAAATGTGTTTGTCATTCTTGTTTGGTGTGGGTTCACAGTGTCGATCAATCAATCGATGTTTATTTATATAGCCCTAAATCAAAAATGTCTCAAAGGACTGTACAAACCATTACGACTACGACATCCTCGGAAGAACCCACATAACGGCAAGGAAAACTCACACCCAGTGGGACGCCAGTGACAATGCTGACTATGAGAAACCTTGGAGAGGACCTCAAATGTGGGCAACCCCCCCCCTCCCCCTCTAGGGGACCGAAAGCAATGGATGTCGAGCGGGTCTAACATGATACTGTGAAAGTTCAATCCATAGTGGCTCCAACACAGCCGCGAGAGTTCAGTTCTAAGCGGATCCAAGACAGCAGCGAGAGTCCCGTCCACAGGAAACCATCCCAAGCGGAGGCGGATCAGCAGCGTAGAGATGTCCCCAACCGATACACAGGCGAGCAGTCCATCCTGGGTCCCGACTTCTTCATCCATGGTCATCGGACCACAAGGGAGGGGGGGACATAGGAGAAAAAGAAAAGAAGTGGCAGATCAACTGGTCTAAAAAGGAGGTCTATTTAAAGGCTACAGTATACAAATGAGTTTTAAGGTGAGACTTAAATGCTTCTACTGAGGTAGCATCTCGAACTGTTACCGGGAGGGCATTCCAGAGTACTGGAGTAGTGTGGCGCGTATTTGTAACAGTGTTAAAGTTGTTTGTACGGCCACCCTCAGTGTGACCTGTATGGCTGTTGACCAAGTATGCCTTGCATTCACTCATGTGTGTGTAAGAGCCACATGTATTGTGTAGAGAATGAGACACGGTGACGACGAGCAAGAAGAAGAAATACGCTTGCGAGTTCCAAAATGATTGGAAAAAAAAGAATTTCATTTCATCCAGGACAGCTCGTAGGGATATGCTGCCTGCACCTCAACCCCCCACAAGAACCCAGAACCCCTTGCAGCACTAACTCTTCCGGGACGCTACAATACGCACACCTCGCTACCACCAAACCCCGCAAACCTCAACCCCCGGAGGTCTCAAGGTTGGCAAGCATGATCAGTAGTCGCTTGTCATTTTAATGTGCGAATATGTAAACCCGTTCAATTCAACACTTGCCAATTGGCGCCTGCTGGCATTGTGAACCGTGACGATTGTACCCTCCCCAAGCTGATTGTGATGTCAAATAATAGAATGAAGAGAGCATTTCTAATCCATGTCAATGCGGTCAATTTGCCGTGATTTGAGCATCACAAAAAGGATTACCAGCATTGTAATGATCACGCAAACATGGTGTTGTCAGGAAAGCTGTGTCACAGATGTGCACGCAACAGCAGTTTGGCATGATATACTTCTATGAGCGGTGTTGCCATGGCGATGCAGTCATCTAATATTGCAAATGTCATCTTGCCGTATTAATGGAGCTTCATTTTACCCGATACGAGGAAGCGGAGATGTAATTCTTCCTCGGCACGATGGAATTCGGGCCCGCTAACAGAGCTTTCAGCCGTGCAATCTTTCTGCAAATATTTCTCCAATTAAAGTGGAAGCTCGTCGGAGGCCAGTTTCATCTCATTTAGGAGATTTAATTCCTTATCCGTTTTTTGAATTGGAACTGGAATTTTTTAAATTTTTACTTTCAATAACTTGCGGATTTTTTTGGGCCGCTTCTTTCCAACGGCAGCCGTGACTACGCTCTGTGTTGCTGAAAGTGTCTCAGTCATTGTTTTGCCTCCACAGACGTGTTGCTATGGAAACCGACAGTAGTATAGGATATCTTGTCATCATCTCATCAGTGTCTTCTGTAATTACTGAAGATTTATTCATACACTGAGGCAACACTGCCCTTCTAAGAGCTGCTATAATTCGGTTGTCAAATATATCAGTGCACACATAGAATAGGATAGGTCTTAGTAGTCATTGCACAAGTAAAACAAAACCTAGTTTTCAGCACAAACCCGTTCAGGATTAGATAAATAAACAGTGGGCCTGGGCAATTATTTTGACTCGGATGGATGGATGCATTAAACAATGTAACAAGGTTTTCCAAAATAAATCAACTCAAGTTATGGGAAAAAAATGCCAACATGGCACTGCCATATTTAGGGTCCTTGGCCCATGGCAAAGGACTCCACAGGAGTCCTTTGCCATGGGCCAAGGACCCTATTGAAACTGCTGTGTTTTATTATTATTCCGCACCTACACGCTGTAATTTGACCCCCTTAACATGCTTCAAAACTCACCAAATTTGACACACACGTCGGTATAGCAAACCTTCCCAACATATTAAGCAACCAATCCCCCAAAATGAAAATTGCGCTCTAGCGCCCCCTAGGAAAAAATTTACAGACAAAACTGCATGTAACTTCTGTTAGGAATGTCATAGCGACATGAAACAAAAACTCCTATGTAGGTCTGACTTAGACCCAATTTTCTTTCAGCAAAAATCTACAGGAAGTTGGCAAAAACCCCTTCAAAATAAATTTTTTGCAAAAAATGCAATTTTTGCCTCTTTCCGCTGTAATTTGACCCCTTTAAAATGCTTCAAAAGTCACCAAACTTGGCGCACACATAAGGACTGGCGAATATTGCGATCTAATGAAAAAAACCAAACCCCAAAACTCAAAATTGCGCTCTAGCGCTATTTTTGAATAAAACACTGAAAAAACTGCTCCTAGGAAGAAAACACAGACAAAACTGCTTGTAACTTCCGGTACGAATGTCGGAGAGACATGAAACAAAAACCTCTATGTAGGTCTCGCTTAGACCTACATTTCATAGATTGACAACCCCCAACAAAAATCAACAGGACGTTTGCAATCCCCCCTTCAAAACAAAAGTTTTGTAAAAACCGGTCACGTTTCCATCCATCCATTTTCTACCGCTTATTCCCTTTCGGGGTCGCGGGGGGCGCTGGCGCCTATCTCAGCTACAATCGGGCGGAAGGCGGGGTACACCCTGGACAAGTCGCCATCTCATCGCAGGGCCAACACAGATAGACAGACAACATTCACACTCACATTCACACACTAGGGACCATTTAGTGTTGCCAATCAACCTATCCCCAGGTGCATGTCTTTGGAAGTGGGAGGGGCCTATCCCCAGGTGCATGTCTTTGGAAGTGGGAGGGGCCTATCCCCAGGTGCATGTCTTTGGAAGTGGGGGGAAGCCGGAGTACCCGGAGGGAACCCACGCATTCACGGGGAGAACATGCAAACTCCACACATAAAGATCCCGAGCCTGGATTTGAACCCAGGACTGCAGGAACTTCGTATTGTGAGGCAGACGCACTAACCCCTCTGCCACCGTGAAGCCCCGGTCACGTTTCTTCAAACATTATCTCCTCTGAGTGCGTTTGTTGTTTTGGCTTCAAACTCGCACAGGAGAGAGATTGAACCCTTCTGATTAAAAGTATAGAACAGAGTTTTGATAAGTTCTCAGGTTTTGATTTTACGCGCCTTCAAAGAACCCCTGTGCAAAGTCTCCTAAAAAATGTCATTTTTGCCTCTTTGAGCTGTTATTTGACCCCCTTAAACTGCTTCTAAACTCACCAAACTTGACACACACATCAGGTCTGGCAAAAATTGCGATCTGATGAAAAAAACCTAACCTCAAAACTCAAAATTGCGCTCTACCGCCCCCCTAGGAATACAACACGGACAAACTGCTCCTAGGAAGAAAACAAGGACAAAACTGCTTGTAACGTCCGGTAGGAATGTCAGAGAGACATGAAACAAAAAACACTATGTAGGTCTCACTTAGACCTACATTTTAATAATTAACATACTTTAGCAAAAATCAACAGGAAGTTTGATATTTTCACTTCAATACAACAACTGCATTGCTTTCACAATGCATTAGATTCTCAAAATAGTGGCTCCAAGGCGTCTTCTAACGCTTATCCGGCCGTGGGTCTCGGGGGCAGCAGCCAAAGGCGGACCCGACCAACGCTGCTTGCAGCTTTAATTATTATTGAAGTCACAAATTATATATTTTTTTAACATCCCTCAAAACAGCAGCTTGGAATTTGGGACATGCTCTCCCTGAGAGAGCATGAGGAGGTTAAGGTGGGTGGGGGGGTAGAGGGTAGCGGGGGGTGTATATTGTAGCGTCCCGGAAGAGTTAGTGCTGCAAGGGGTTCTGGATATTTGTTCTGTTATGTTTATGTTGTGTTACGGTGCGGATGTTCTCCCGAAATGTGTTTTGTCATTCTTGTTTGGTGTGGGTTCACAGTGTGGCGCATATTTGTAACAGTGTTAAAGTTGTTTATACCGCCACCCTCAGTGTGACCTGTATGGCATTTGACCAAGTAAAAGCGGACGTGACGACAAGTTGTAGAGAACGCTAAAGGCAGGGCCCCAATATTATTGTCCGGGTGGAAATCGGGAGAAATTCGGGAGAATGGTTGCCTCGGGAGATTTTCAGGAGGGGTACTGAATTTCGGGAGTTTCCCGGGAAAATCGGGAGGGTTGGCAAGTAATAGTATTAGCGGTGAATGCGGTGTTACGTATAATACCGGCCGGCTAGCTTTAATGTTAATTTGATATTGCCTCAAGGGCCACTAGAAATTACACGGCGGGCCAAATTTGGCCCGCGGGCCAGAGTTTGAAATCCATGTTTTGTAGTTTCATGTCCTACTGCCTTATGATTGGGTAAAAATGGTCGTTCGTGTACCATTTAAGTGTCTGAGAGAGCATGAGGAGGCTGAGGTGGGCGGGGTTGGTGGTGGGGGGGTTAAGAGGGTAGCGGGGGGTGTATATTGTAGCATCCCTGAAGAGTTAGTGCTGCAAGGGGTTCTGGATATTAGTTATGTTGTGTTACGGTGCGGATGTTCTCCCGAAATGTGTTTGTCATTCTTGTTTGATGTGGGTTCACAGTGTGGCGGATATTTGTAACAGTGTTAAAGTTGTTTATACGGCCACCCTCAGTGTGACCTGTATGGCGGTTGACCAAGTATGCCTGGCATTCACTTGTGTGTTTGTATAAGCCGCTTTTATTGTGTGACTGGGCCAACAGGCTGCTTGTATGGAGGAAAAGCGGACGTGATGACAGGTTGTAGACAACGCTAAAGGCAGGGCCATAATATTATTGTCCGGGAGAAATTCGGGAGAATGGTTGCCTCGGGAGATTTTCGGGAGGGGTACTGAATTTCGGGAGTTTCCCGGGAAAATCGGGAGGGTTGACAAGTAATAGTATTAGCGGTGAATGCGGTGTTACGTATAATACCGGCCGGCTAGCTCTAATGTTAATTTGATATTGCCTCAAGGGCCACTAGAAATTACACGGGGCCAGAGTTTGAAATCCATGTTTTGTCGTTCCATGTCCTACTGCCTTATGATTGGGTTAAAATGGTCTCACGTGTAACATTTAAGTGTCTACTGTGGTTCTTTAAATAAAACAAAACATTTTTGGACACAAGCCAGAGGAGAATTCCTCCCTGTTTCCTTCTTGTCACCCATTTGCAAACATTTTCAGCCCACCTTTGTCTTCATTTCCAGTCCATTAGTTTCCCCCTCCACTGCGCTCAATGTGCTGTCTTACTTGTCGTCTCCCCTGAGCATCGTGAGGCTGCAGAAGTTTATTAGATCTGGTGCTTTCCGACTCTCCGTGGTCTAAAAGGTCTACAAACAAAATCACAATCCCATCAAGACCAAAAAGCACTTGTCTGGTCTCATACTTTCTTTAGTCGTCTCAGGTGTCTGCCAACCTTTAGTGACCCTGGAGTAGCTTTATTTATTTATTTATTATTTATTTGTTTATTTTTTGTCCTGTCCAGCTTCTCAGGCAAATCATACAGTTGCTGCTGATGCACATATCGGCTGTTCAGATGTACTTTACAAAAGAGAAGTGTGCAATACTTCTCTTGTTGCCATATTAGTATTTGACTTTATTAAATGTATTTATATTATCATTCGGTGCAGCCGGGCCGGAGCAAGAGGAGATAGAAAGAGAAAAAAAGGAAGACAGAGGTGGAAATTGTGGGGACAAGAGGGGAATAAGACAGGAAACAAAAACAACAACAGCAAACACAACAATAGAGTAACATCAGCAAATAGGATATGTACAAATATGATGGTAAAAGTGATAGCAAAGATAGCGAAATAAATAATAATACAGAAATGACCATGAGCATTATTACACCACAATTGGAGCAATACAAATACCAATAGAAATATCGCTCTTGATAATGAATATCTATAATTGACCTCTATTATCAACAATACAGTTGTTCAATTGTAACAAAACTTATATATATAATAACTACAAATACAAAACAATGCAGAAAAATGGAGGGGAAGAAAGAGAAGCAACCTGTATTAACCTTGTAGATTGTTATAGTAACACTAGGTTAAGCTTTGTCAGTGTGCCATGTGTTACCCAGTTTCCCCTAGGGCAACAACGTTAATACATGTTTGATGAAACGTGATTATGTGCATGAGTGTATGTATGTACTTGTACGTGTATGTGTATATGTATGTATGTACAGTGAATATATGTACAGTTTGTATATATGTATGTTTGTACAGTGAATGTATTTACAGTATGTGTATATGTATGTTTGTAGAGTGAATGTATATGTACAGTATGTGTATATGTATGTTTGTACAGTGAATGTATTTGAACATGTATCTGTATATGTATGTTTGTACAGTGAACGTATATGTACATGTATGTGTATATGCATGTTTGTACAGTGAATGTATTTGTACATGTATGTGTGTATGTATGTTTGTACAGTAATATATGTACAGTATGTGTATATGTATGTTTGTACAGTAATATATGTACAGTATGTGTATATGTATGTTTGTACAGCGAATGTATTTGTACATGTATGTGTATATGTATGTTTGTACAGTAATATATGTACGGTATGTGTATATGTATGTTTGTACAGCGAATATATGTACAGTATGTATATATATATATATATATATATATATATATATATATGTTTGTACAGTGAACGTATATGTACATGTATGTGTATATGTATGTTTGTACAGTGAATGTATATGTACAGTATGTGTATATGTATGTTTGTACAGCGAATGTACATGTATGTGTATATGTATGTTTGTACAGTGAATGTATATGTACAGTATGTGTATATGTATGTTTGTACAGCGAATGTACATGTATGTGTATATGTATGTTTGTACAGTGAACGTATATGTACATGTATCTGTATATGTATGTTTGTACAGTAATATATGTACGGTATGTGTATATGTATGTTTGTACAGCGAATATATGTACAGTATGTATATATATATATATATATATATATATATATATATATATATGTTTGTACAGTGAACGTATATGTACATGTATGTGTATATGTATGTTTGTACAGTGAATGTATATGTACAGTATGTGTATATGTATGTTTGTACAGCGAATGTACATGTATGTGTATATGTATGTTTGTACAGTAAATGTATATGTACAGTATGTGTATATGTATGTTTGTACAGCGAATGTACATGTATGTGTATATGTATGTTTGTACAGTGAATGTATTTGTACATGTATCTCTATATGTATGTTTGTACAGTAATATATGTACAGTATGTGTATATGTATATTTGTACAGTGAACGTATATGTACATGTATGTGTATATGTACTGTATGTTTGTACAGTGAATGTTTAGCTTTATGACACAAGTTTCTACAAAACAAAGACGATTGTCTTGTTTGCTTTCTTGCTCATTTTTCTTTTTCAACTAAATTATTTTGACTTCTTTTTTTTTTTTTTTTAGAACATCCTGCGGGGCTGCAGCGTATTGTTGGGTCCCGGAACGGAGGGGCTTTGGCGGGCCCTCGCCCAGGCTCAGAACCACATTCCTGGCGGTCCCTCGGAGCTGACGGAATTGCTGGGGCAGTACACGCAGAATCTGGCCCAGAACATGAAGCTCACCTACCTCAACCCTGTGGCACTCGTATCTCCTAATATTGGTGAGTAATATTGTACATATCATGCACAATCAGAGTAATTCAGAGGGAATAATGCTATCAGAACATGCACAAAGCCCGAAGTAGATACCTCCGAAAGCTGCCAAACACACACAACTCATCATAGCAAGAGACCCTGATGGCTGATGTGTGAAATTACTGCAATGCAAGGCTCCAAAGACTCAAAGAAAAGCACACTTTGTTCATAATTGAATTTAATTAAAGAACACTATAATGCAGACCTTGAGCTTTTCAATCTGGCCCGCCGGACATTCCAAAATAATTTTTTTTAGATCTTTAAGATGGAAAGTTTAGCTGCCATTATGATTTGTAGTGATGTTTTCTAATGGCCGTAAGTCTTCAACGATACTAATTATTTCAATGCTTGGGATCTGCGCTAATGGATGATATACCAGTTAATATGGTCATCTAATTAGTTACTATGGTTATCTAATTAGTTATTATGGTCATCTAATTAGTTATTATGGTCATCTAATTAGTTACTATGGTCATCTAATTAGTTACTATGGTCATCTAATTAGTTACTATGGTCATCTAATTAGTTACTATGGTCATCTAATTAGTTACTATGGTCATCTAATTAGTTACTATGGTCATCTAATTAGTTATTATGGTCATCTAATTAGTTACTATGGTCATCTAATTAGTTACTATGGTCATCTAATTAGTTACTATGGTCATCTAATTAGTTACTATGGTCATCTAATTAGTTATTATGGTCATCTAATTAGTTACTATGGTCATCTAATTAGTTACTATGGTCATCTAATTAGTTACTATGGTCATCTAATTAGTTACTATGGTCATCTAATTAGTTACTATGGTCATCTAATTAGTTACTATGTTCATCTAATTAGTTACTATGGTCATCTAATTAGTTACTATGGTCATCTAATTAGTTATTATGGTCATCTAATTAGTTACTATGTTCATCTAATTAGTTATTATGGTCATCTAATTAGTTACTATGGTCATCTAATTAGTTATTATGGTCATCTAATTAGTTACTATGTTCATCTAATTAGTTATTATGGTCATCTAATTAGTTACTATGGTCATCTAATTAGTTACTATGGTCATCTAATTAGTTATTATGGTCATCTAATTAGTTACTATGTTCATCTAATTAGTTATTATGGTCATCTAATTAGTTATTATGGTCATCTAATTAGTTACTATGGTCGTCTACGTCACAGCAGCTCAGACGAGGTACCAAGCAGTGTGAGCGGGAAGCGATTTTACAGACGTGGAAGGAGATTTTCACAACAAAGTTCAATCAATCAATCAATCAATGTTTACTTATATAGCCCTAAATCACTAGTGTCTCAAAGGGCTGCACAAACCACTACAACATCCTCGGTAGGCCCACATAAGGCCAAGGAAAACTCACACCCAGTGGGACGTCGGTGACAATGATGACTATGAGAACCTTGGAGAGGAGGAAAGCAATGGATATCGAGCGGGTCTAACATGATACTGGGAAAGTTCAATCCATAATGGATCCAACACAGTCGCGAGAGTCCAGTCCAAAGCGGATCCAACACAGCAGCGAGAGTCCCGTTCACAGCGGAGCCAGCAGGAAACCATCCCAAGCGGAGGCGGATCAGAAGCGCAGAGATGTCCCCAGCCGATACACAGGCAAGCAGTACATGGCCACCGGATCGGACCGGACCCCCTCCACAAGGGAGAGTGGGACATAGGAGAAAAAGAAAAGAAACGGCAGATCAACTGGTCTAAAAAGGGAGTCTATTTAAAGGCTAGAGTATACAGATGAGTTTTAAGGTGAGACTTAAATACTTTTACTGTGGTGGCATCTCGAACTGTTACCGGGAGGGCATTCCAGAGTACTGGAGCCCGAAATGAAAACGCTCTATAGCCCGCAGACTTTTTTGGGCTTTGGGAATCACTAATAAGCCGGAGTCCTTTGAACGCAGATTTCTTGCCGGGACATATGGTACAATACAATCGGCAAGATAGGATGGAGCTAGACCGTGTAGTATTTTATATGTAAGTAGTAAAACCTTAAAGTCACATCTTAAGTGCACAGGAAGCCAGTGCAGGTGAGCCAGTATAGGTATATATGTATGTATATATGTATATAAAGGTATATACAGTATAGGTATATATAAAGGTATATACAGTATAGGTATATATAAAGGTATATACAGTATAGGTATATATGTATGTATATATGTATATAAAGGTATATACAGTATAGGCGTAATGTGATCAAACTTTCTTGTTCTTGTCAAAAGTCTAGCAGCCGCATTTTGTACCAACTGTAATCTTTTAATGCTAGACATGGGGAGACCCGAAAATAATACGTTACAGTAGTCGAGACGAGACGTAACAAACACATGGATAATGATCTCAGCGTCTTTAGTGGACAAAATGGAGCGAATTTTGGCGATATTACGGAGATGAAAGAAGGCCGTTTTAGTAACGCTTTTAATGTGTGCCTCAAAGGAGAGAGTTGGGTCGAAGATAATACCCAGATTCTTTACCGTGTCGCCTTGTTTAATTGTTTGGTTGTCAAATGTTAAAGTTGTATTATTAAATACAGGTCGGTGTCTAGCAGGACCGATAATCAGCATTTCCGTTTTTTTGGCGTTGAGTTGCAAAAAGTTAGCGGACATCCATTGTTTAATTTCATTAAGACACGCCTCCAGTTGACTACAATCCGGCGTGTTGGTCAGCTTTAGGGGCATGTAGAGTTGGGTGTCATCGGCATAACAGTGAAAGCTAACACCGTATTTGCGTATGATGTCACCTAGCGGCAGCATGTAGATGCTGAAGAGTGCAGGGCCAAGGACCGAACCCTGGGGAACTCCACACGTTACCTTAACGTAGTCCGAGGTCACATTGTTATGGGAGACACACTGCATCCTATTAGTAAGATAAGAGTTAAACCAAGACAGGGCTAAGTCTTATGTAGGGATGCATGGGATTCTGGGTATTTGTTATTTTGTGTTTATGTTGTGTTACAGTGCCGATGTTCTCCCGAAATGTGTTTGTCATTCTTGTTCGAAATATTCGGGAGGGTTGGCAAGTTTGATGCTGTCATTCATATAAAACTCGCGGGCCCCACTATCATTAAATTTTCATATTAAGGTGCGGCCCGCTTGTCCGAGACCCCTGGTTTATACATATCACAAAGTAAAAAAAACTCTGTATGCAGTGTTATTTCTTTTTAAATTTCAAAAGAGTTTTGTGGCTTCTATTCATTTCATTATTTTGTGAAACGGGTCAAAATGGCTCTTGGACTAGTAAAGGTTGCCGACCCCTGCCCTATGGCAACAACTCTTCCTTCTGAAGCAATATTGTAATTATATGGTCGTCTTTCCCTGCACTTCAGTGATGAATCTGGACCGAGTGGAGAACCACACCCACGTGCGGCGACGCTTCCCGCGTTACCACACCTCGCTGTTTCGCAGTCAGAACGTCTGGGATCCCTACACCCACGTGGTGCTGCCCCCTGCTGCCCTGGTGCCACAACGACAGCAGCAGCAACACAGCTGGAAGGAGAAGGAGCGCAAGGAAAAAGAACTCGAGAAAGAATGTGAGCGTACACACCTTAGAGCAGGGGTCACCAACACCAGGTCGCCCGTAAGGACCAGATGAGTCGCCCGCTGGCCTGTTCTAAAAATAGCTCAAATAGCAGCACTTACCAGTGAGCTGCCTCTATTTTTTAAATTGTATTTATTTACTAGCAAGCTGGTCTCGCTTTGCTCGACATTTTTAATTCTAAGAGAGACAAAACTCAAATAGAATTTGAAAATCCAAGAAAATATTTTAAAGACTTGGTCTTCACTTGTTTAAATAAATTCATTTATTTTTTTTACTTTGCTTCTTATAACTTTCAGAAAGACAATTTTAGAGAAAAAATACAACCTTAAAAATGATTTTAGGATTTTAAAACATATATACCTTTTAAATTCCTTCTTCTTCTTTCCTGACAATTGAAATCAATGTTTAAGTAATTTTTAATAAATACATTTTAATTTAATTCTTCATTTTAAATAAATAAATAAATGGGTTGTACTTGTATAGCGCTTTTCTACCTTCAAGGTACTCAAAGCGCTTTAGCTTCTGTTTTTTCGAAAAAGAATATTTGTGAAATATTTCTTCAAACTTATTATGATTAAAATTCAAAAAAAATATTCTGGCAATTTTAGAAAATCTTTAGAATCAAATTTAAATCTTATTTCAAAGTCTTTTGAATTTCTTTAGAAATTTTTGTTCTGGAAAATACAGAAGAAATAATCATTTGTCTTTGTTAGAAATATAGCTTGGTCCAATTTGTTATATATTCTAACAAAATGCAGATTGGATTTTAACCTATTTTTAAAAAAATCATCAAAATTCAAAAATTTATTTTAATCAGGAAAAATTACTAATAAAGTTCCATAAATTCTTTTTTTAATATTTTCAAAAAGATTCAAATTAGCTATTTTCTCTCTTCATTTTTTTCGGTTGAATTTTGTGAATTATATATTTATATAGCGCTTTTCTCTAGTGACTCAAAGCACTTTACATAGTGAAACCCAATATCTAAGTTACATTTAAACCAGTGTGGGTGGCACTGGGAGCAGGTGGGTAAAGTGTCTTGCCCAAGGACACAACGGCAGTAACTAGGATGGCACAAGCGGGAATTGAACCTGCAACTCTCAAGTTGCTGGCACGGCCACTCTACCAACCGAGCTATGCCGCCTCTTTGATTTTTAAAGAGTCGAAATTGAAGATAAACTATATTTCAAAATTTAATTTAAATTTTAATTATTTTAAACCGTTCAGTTTAGTGTTTTTTCATCTTTTATTCTCTACAAAAAAATTTCCGTAAAAGGAAAAAAAATGTACGACGGAATGACAGACGGAAATACCCATTTTTTTATATATATATATTGAGTGATATTTATTAAAGGTAAATTGAGCAAATTGGCTATTTCTGGCAATTTATTTAAGTGTGTATCAAACTGGTAGCCCCTCGCATTAATCAGTACCCAAGAAGTAGCTCCTGGTTTCAAAAAGGTTGGCACCAAATGCTGGCTGGAGAACTTACTGACTATAACTTCTCCTTCTCAGACGTCCCTCCTGTTCAACCCCCAGTCAGCATCTCGGCCAATCAGACGAGCGAATACACAGCAGCCAGGCGTACGCTTGCCGCGCCCGAGCCGCCCATCTCTATCGTCATTTTGCTGATCTATCGAAGTCTGGGCGGAGCGCTGCCTCCCAAGTATCACACGGACAGGCGAGGAGTCAGGTGAGGACTGCACAGATCAATCAATCAATCAATCAATGTTTACTTATATAGCCCTAAATCACTAGTGTCTCAAAGGGCTGCACAAACCACAACACAAACCACTAGGACATCCTCGGTAGGCCCACATAAGGGCAAGGAAAACTCACACCCAGTATCCGAATCTCATCCCGTGGACGTATGAACCCGATACTGTAACCTCATACGCCCTTTTTCAGGCTTCCCAGACACCCCGTAATGAACTCCCCGGTGGTCACCATCTCTGTTTACAACAACCAGACCTTCGTGGGCGGACATTTGGACCAGCCCATCCTGCTGGAGTTCAAGCTCCTGGAGACGGCCAATCGCAGCAAGCCGCTGTGTGTCCAATGGAACCACAGCAGCCAGTGAGTACGCACCCTACCCACCCAAATATAAGATTTAGTAGTCTTGAATCTGAGGTGTTCGGTGTCTGTGGGTCATTTTTTATTCAAACAAAAAAATGATACAATTAAAGGCCTACTGAAATGAGATGTTCTTATTTAAACGGGGATAGCAGGTCCATTCTATGTGTCATACTTGATCATTTCGCGATATTGCCATATTTTTGCTGAAAGGATTTAGTAGAGAACATCCACGATAAAGTCTGCGACTTTTGGTGCTGATAAAAAAGCCTTGCCTGTACCGGAAGTAGCAGACGATGTTCGCGTGACGTCACGGGTTGTGGAGCTCCTCACATCTGAACATTGTTTACAATCATGGCCACCAGCAGCGAGAGCGATTCGGACCGAGAAAGCGACGATTTCCCCATTAATTTGAGCGGGCTTCACGGTGGCAGAGGGGTTAGTGCGTCTGCCTCACAATACGAAGGTCCTGCAGTCCTGGGTTCAAATCCAGGCTCGGGATCTTTCTGTGTGGAGTTTGCATGTTCTCCCCGTGAATGCGTGGGTTCCCTCCGGGTACTCCGGCTTCCTCCCACCTCCAAAGACATGCACCTGGGGATAGGTTGATTGGCAACACTAAATTGGCCCTAGTGTGTGAATGTTGTCTGTCTATCTGTGTTGGCCCTGCGATGAGGTGGCAACTTGTCCAGGGTGTACCCCGCCTTCCGCCCGATTGTAGCTGAGATAGGCGCCAGCGACCCCAAAAGGGAATAAGCGGTAGAAAATGGATGGATGGATGAAAGATTTGTGGATGAGGAAAGTTAGAGTGAAGGACTAGAAAAAATGGAAGAAACAAAAAAGGCGAGGGCAGTGGGAGCGATTCAGATGTCATTAGACACATTTACTAGGATTATTCTGGAAAATCCCTTAACTTATCTATATCCTTTGCTGCTAGCGGGGTGTATAAAATAGTTAGGTTTGTCATGGATACAAAGGATTATGGGTATTTGTTGTGTTGTGTTTATGTTGTGTTACTGTGAGGATGTTCTCCCGAAATGTGTTTGTCAATATTGTTTGGTGTGGCTTCACAGCGTGGCGCATTTTAATAAGAGTGTTAAAATTGTTTATATCACAACCATTAGTGTACTCTGTGTCACCCAGTATGCCTTGCAGTCGTGTGCATGTTGCCGCGGAAGTCACACACAACATGATGCTGGACTGACAAGCAGATCGTACATGTTGTAGAAGGCGACAAAGCTAATGGCTTCATAGCACTCACTAATACTTATTATCTGGGTGACTACCGGCAGTCATTCAGCAGAATAATAGCGTCTCTTATTGTCTTCTTCGCTTTTTGACACGGGTCTTAAATGGCTCTTTGAATGGTAAAGGATACCGATCCCAGAACCATGTATATCAAATATTTCCGGATGGTTCAACCGCCACCCGGCTGAATCTAATTAAAATCTATTTTTTCGTCATGTCACCCGCCCGACCCGCGGTTTATCTGCGGTCTCCGCGGATGAGACCGCAAACCGCGCATCTCTAGTTACTAGTGTTTTAGTGAGATTATATGGTCGTACCTGAAAGTCGGAGGGGTGTGGCCACGGGTGTGGTGACCGCCAGTGTCTCTGAGGGAAGCCACGTTTCTCGATGAGGCGAAGCGAAGGCAGCCGTTGGGGCCGGGCTGAGCTTTTTTTCCCCCTCCTCCACGGTGGAAGCATCCCACGTTCGGGGGCGGCCGGTCGGAGGAGGCAAGAGAGTCCGCAGCTGCCTCTTTGACAGGTGCACGAGGAACGACGCAAGCTATCCACTCATGTCTACGGTAAGAGCCGACTTATTACCACCATTTTCCCACCGAAACCTGCCGTTTGACATGTGGTAGGGAACCATGTTCTCTTGACCGCTCTGTTCCATAGTAAAGCTTCACCGTCATCTTTCGGGAATGTAAACAAGGAAACACCGGCTGTGTTTGTGTTGCTAAAGGCAGCCGCAATACACCGCTTCCCACCTACATCTTTCTTCTTTGACGTCTCCATTATTCATTGAACAAATTGCAAAAGATTCAGCAACACAGATGTCCAGAATAGTGTGTAATTATGCGATTAAAGCAGACTGCTTATAGCTGGGATCGGGGCTGGAACGACGCAAGCTATCCGCTCATGTCTACGGTAAGAGCCGACTTATTACCACCATTTTCTCACCAAAACTTGCCATTAGACATGTGGTAGGGAACCATGTTCTCTTGACCGCTCTGTTCCATAGTAAAGCTTCACCGTCATCTTTCGGGAATGTAAACAAGGAAACACCAGCTGTGTTTGTGTGGCTAAAGGTAGCCGCAATACACCGCTTCCCACCTACATCTTTCTTCTTTGACGTCTCCATTATTCATTGAACAAATTGCAAAAGATTCAGCAACACAGATGTCCAGAATAGTGTGTAATTATGCGATTAAAGCAGACTGCTTATAGCTGGGATCGGGGCTGGAACGACGCAAGCTATCCGCTCATGTCTACGGTAAGAGCCGACTTATTACCACCATTTTCTCACCAAAACTTGCCATTTGACATGTGGTAGGGAACCATGTTCTCTTGACCGCTCTGTTCCATAGTAAAGCTTCACCGTCATCTTTCGGGAATGTAAACAAGGAAACACCAGCTGTGTTTGTGTGGCTAAAGGTAGCCGCAATACACCGCTTCCCACCTACATCTTTCTTCTTTGACGTCTCCATTATTCATTGAACAAATTGCAAAAGATTCAGCAACACAGATGTCCAGAATACTGTGTAATTATGCGATTAAAGCAGACGACTTATAGCTGGGATCGGGGCTGGAACAACATGTCCGCTACAATCCGTGACGTCGCGCCCACGCGTCATCATACCGCGACGTTTTCAACAGGATACTTCGCGCGAAAATTGCAATTTAGTAAACTAAAAAGGCCGTATTGGCATGTGTTGCAATGTTAATATTTCATCATTGATATATAAACTATCAGACTGCGTGGTCGCTAGTAGTGGCTTTCAGTAGGACTTTAAATCATTTTTCAAACTGATACTCACTGACTTTGGTAAATGGGTTATACTTGTATAGCGCTTTTTCTACCTTTTGTTTAAGGAACTTTGACACTATTTCCACATTCACCCATTCACACACACATTCACACACGCACTCACACACTGATGGCGGGAGCTGCCATGCAAGGCGCTAACCAGCACCCATCAGGAGCAAGGCTGAAGTGTCTTGCTCAAGGACATAACGGACATGACGAGGTTGGTAGAAGGTGGGGATTAAACCAGGAACCCTCATGTTGCTGGCACAGCCACTCTCCCAACCGCGCCACGCTATCCCCAAAACCCCAAAACCCGACTTTGGATCATTTTCTGTGAAGAGCATATATCAGAAAATATATTTAATGTCCACACACCCCATACACATTTCTATTACATATAAGATGACCGGGTCCACTGGACCAGGGGCTCATAGAAGTGTGGAAATAGTTGTACTGTGTACCACACACACACACACACACACACACACACACACACACACACACACACACACACACACACACACACCTGTAGTTGATTTTTATTATGTCAATGTTATATTTTTATCAACATGTGATAGCAGGGACCCTGCCATTCAAAACTAGGCTGCTACATTACTAATGATTAATGTAACTATAGTTGAAAAAATAGTACAATAGCAATAGGAGAGACTATCCATCCCTGAACACCACGGAGTTCATGTAGGCTTAATGATGTACTTACATTATTATATACACTATCAGAGACAGAAACTCTTCATTTAACATCATATCCTTATTTGCTGCTTCAACACAGCTAAATCAACACTGTCCGTAACACACACACACACACACACACAGCAGGCCTAGACATGGGGAGGACAGAGTGTAGGTACACAGAACATCAGAGGGTCAATTGTGCGAGAAAATGAGAGCAGACAGTGTCGACGAACAATGTTGCAACCTTGTGTGGGAACCGCAACTGCAGAAACGGAAAAGAAGAATCCCTGTGAGATGCAGAAACCGGCGGAGAAATTTTCCGTGCAACGTTCATTTTGTTGTTACTCAGCCGGCGTTTGTGGGTCTGATTGACCGGTTGCATTTTGTGGCTTTTAATGCCTCACTTTTATGTTAAAATACTGAACAGGTGTTTATTGGGATAAGGTAAACATTTGTTCAGTATTTGTATTGGTGCATTCAGGTGGCTGTGGCCTGCGGGCCGGTTGTAATGCTAAACAAATATCATCCCGGGGGCCAGAGATCATTCATTCATTCATTCAAGGCTTGACTTTGACACAGCTCTTTTTTGATGTTCTTGGGCTGATATTGTGCGTCCCTGCAGGTGTGCGATAGGCGGTTGTTGGACGGTGAGGGACTGCATGGTGGTGTACAGGAACACCTCCCACGTCCGATGTCAGTGTCAAAGGCTGGGCACCTTCGGGGTGTTGATGGACAGTTCCCACAGAGAGGTTTGTACAATTGCATTAGGACTTTTTAAAGAGTATGTTAGGGCTGGGCAATATAGCCTTTTTTTTTAATATCTCGATATTTTCAGGACATGTCATGATACACCATATATATCTCGATATTTTGCCTTAGCCTTGAATGAACACTTGATGAATATAATCACAGCAGTATGATGATTCTATGTGTCTACATTAAAACATTCTTCTTCATACTGCATTAATATATGCTACTTTTAAACTTTCATGCAGAAAGGGAAATCACAACTAAAACTGTATTTATTAAACAGTTATTAAACAGTGGCACAAACATTTATGTCATTTCCAAAACAGAAAGTCTAAGATTGTCAGAGGCATTTTAAAACAAGCTATTAGTGCACTTTTGTGCATGATGTCACTAAGATGACATATCAAAACAACACTAAATTGAATTCACTTTTTGTACAGAACGCCACTACAATAGTTTCAAACAAATAAAGTGCACTTTGGTGCATGATGTCACACAAGATATTTCAATAAATGTCAAATAAAAATGAGCTGCATAATAGGAAATCACGGGTTGGGGAGGAGACCCTGCCCCAAGTGGAGGAGTTCAAGTACCTAGGAGTCTTGTTCACGAGTGAGGGAAGAGTGGATGGTGAGATCGACAGGCGGATCGGTGCGGCGTCTTTGGTAATGCAGACGCTGTATCGATCCGTTGTGGTGAAGAAGGAGCTGAGCCGGAAGGCAAAGCTCTCAATTTACCGGTCGATCTACGTTCCCATCCTCACCTATGGTCATGAGCTTTGGGTCATGACCGAAAGGATAAGATCACGGGTACAAGCGGCCCAACTGAGTTTGGGTCTCTCCCTTAGAGATAGGGTGAGAAGCTCTGCCATCCGGGAGGAACTCAAAGTAAAGCCGCTGCTCCTTCACATCGAGAGGAGCCAGATTTTTAATTATTTCAAAAAGATTCAAATTAGTTAGTTTTTCTCTTCTTTTTTTCAGTTGAATTTTGAATTTTAAAGATTCGAAATTTAAGATATTTTCTTATTTTTCCTGTTTTGTCCTCTTTTAAACCATTCAATGAAGTGTTTTTTTTCATCATCTATTCTCTACAAAAAACATTCCGTAAAAGGAAAAAAAATGTACGACTGAATGACAGACAGAAATACTAATTTATATATATATATATATATATATATATATATATATATATATATATATATATATATATATATATAATATTTACTAAAGGTAAATTGAGCAAATGGGCTATTTCTGGCAAACTGGTAGCCCTTCGCATTAATCAGTACCCAAGAAGTAGCTCCTGGTTTCAAAAAGGTTGCTGACCCCTGTGCTAGACAGAAAGGCAAACAAAAAGTGCTAGCATGGAAAGCTAGGAAAAGAAACAGATATACTAAACTTGGCACAAAGGCACAAAAAGGGAAAACAAAACCATTAGCATGAGAGCTAGGAAAAAACAAAGGCGTAGTGTGTGAGCTAGCGTGATTATACGTATAAAGCAGTCGTCACTTGTTGCACTAAGGCAAATTAGAATCCGAGAATGAACTAACAAAGGGGCAGTTTTAAATAAGGCTGTCACAATTTGGCTTGGACGTGGATTGTTTCTTCGACGCAGATGAGAATCAGCACGAGTGCGGCGTGGACGTAAGTACATGGTTGTTTATTTAATCCAGGGGTGCCCATTACGTCAATCGCGAGCTACCAGTCGACCGCGGGGGGTGTGTCAGTCGATCTCCAGCCAGGCTTTTAAAAAAAAATAGACCTAAAAATGAGTGATCATCAATCTTCACCAAGACGTCACTTAAATGACATTCACGGTACCGGAGGGTCTTGTGAGATGACGCTGGCTGCTGCGAGATCATTATTATGAAAATATGACCGAGAGGAAGGCGAGAAACACTTTTTATTTCAACAGACTCTCGCGCCGTACCTTCCGTCAAAACTCTAAAGGCCGACTGCACATTTCCTATCTTCACAATAAAAGCCCTGCTTCATGCTGCCTGCGCTAACTAAATACAGAGTCTCGGAAAACTGGCGTGCACAAGCGATCCCTCAGAAAGCTGGCGTGCACAAGTTTCTGAGACTCTTATTTAGTTAGCGCAGGCAGCATGAAGCAGGGCTTTTATTGTGAAGATAGGAAATGTGCAGTCGGCCTTTAGAGTTTTGACGGAAGGGACGGCGCGAAAGTCTGTTGAAATAAAAAGTGTTTCTCGCCTTCCTCTCTGTCATTTTTTCATAATAATGAACTGGCAGCAGCCAGCGTCATCTCACAAGACCCTCGGGTGCCGTGAATGTCAATCAAGCAAGCTACGGAATTTGCCGCCAATGTTTTTCTTGTAAAGTGTATGGAAGCTGGATGAATTAGATGCCAAAAACCAACCACTTTCATGTGGTATTGTACAGAAAGAACAACTCTTTTTCTCCTCCATTTGAAAATGTGGGCGTTATCATCATTACTGTCTGATTCCAATCAATGCAAGTCATCAGAATCAGGTAATACACCAACTTATATTCTTGTCTTTGTGAAAGAAAGACATCTATATGTGTTACACATGCTTGTATTATCATTAAACACATTTAACTTGTTTACAAAAATGTCTCTTTCATAAATAAATAAATATAAATGATATATATAAATGAAGTAGATCCCCTCGAGTTGGTCAATTGAAAAGTAGCTCGCCTGCAGAAAAAGTGTGGGCACCCCTGATTTAAACACTAATAAAAGGGCGCTCACAAGGAGGTACAGACACTTGGCTATGAACAAACAAAAGACTAGCATAAATGTTGCAAACTACAAACATGAAACAAAAACACTTGCTCGATTGGCATGAATAATAATAAACTATAAACAAAACGAGCACATGGCATGAATACAAAAACTTACACGGCATAGAACTATGGACGAGGACGTGAAGGAGGTGCAGCATGGGTAGCGTGTGTGAGGATTTCAGAAAGCAGACAAGAAAAAGAGTGACTTAAGTAGCTGTGATGATTAGTGAAAGCAGGTGAGGCTGAGAACAGGGACGTGACCTGACAGGTGAAAAGTAATGAGTTGGCATGGAGACGAAAACAAACCAGGAAATGCCAAAAAAACTAAACATAACCTGACCAAAACATAAACTTACAGGCGTGACAAAGGCAGGTGATTAGCAGGTGTGTGAAAAGCGAGAGTAGCAGGATTCTAGCGGGAACTCTCATTCAACCCTTCTTCGATTACGCTTGCACCTCCTGGTACCCCAGCACCTCCAAAACCCTCACATCTAGACTCCAAACATCCCAGAATAAGCTAATCCGGTTACTTTTAGACCTCCACCCCGGATCACACCACACTCCTATTCACTTCTCCAAAGTGGGCTGGCTCAGGGTGGAGGACAGAGTAAAACAACTTGCACTGAGCCTAGTCTATAAAATCCGCTACACCTCCCTGATACCGAAGTACATGTCAAACTACTTCCAGAACGTAAATGACCGCCATAACCAAAACAGCAGGGGGAGCTCCACAAACCACGTTAAACCCAGATTTCGATCTAACAAAGGTCTTAACTCATTCTCTTTCTATGCCACATTAATGTGGAATGCACTCCCAACAGGTGTAAAAGTAAGTGCATCTCTATATTCCTTCAAAACCGCTCTAAAACAACACCTCCAGGCAACTTCAACCCTTTACTAATACATTGTTATCACCAGGAAAGATGAGGTCACCTACCTAGGTTCCATTCTAGAGGCTAATCTTTCCTGTGATAAAATGACGATCAAGGTAATCAAAAACGTCAACCAACAAACAAGATTTCTCTACAGAATGTCCTCTCTGGTCAACAAAAGCACCATGAAGATTCTAGCAGGAACTCTCATTCAACCCTTTTTCGATTACGCAAGCACCTCCAACAATCTCAAATCTAGATTCCAAACATGCCAGAACAAGCTAGTCAGGTAACTTCTATACCTCCACCCCGGCTCACACCACACTCCTATTCACTTCTCCAAAGTGGGCTGGCTCAGGGTGGAGGACAGAGTAAAACAACTTGCACTGAGCCTAGTCTATAAAATCCGCTACACCTCCGATACCGAAGTACATGTCAAACTACTTCCAGAACGTAAATGACCGCCATAACCACAACACCAGGGGGAGCTCCACAAACCACGTTAAACCCAGATTCCGATCTAACAAAGGTCTTAACTCATTCTCTTTCTATGCCT